>NW_007127125.1:128135-133218 GCF_000164805.1 Carlito syrichta
CTGGAGGCGTTCGCCGAGCGCTTCAAGCAGCGGCGCATCAAGCTGGGCGTGACGCAGGCCGACGTGGGCTCGGCGCTGGCCAACCTCAAGATCCCGGGCGTGGGCTCGCTCAGCCAGAGCACCATCTGCAGGTTCGAGTCGCTCACGCTCTCGCACAACAACATGATCGCGCTCAAGCCCATCCTGCAGGCCTGGCTGGAGGAGGCCGAGGGCGCGCAGCGCGAGAAAATGAACAAGCCCGAGCTCTTCAACGGCGGCGAGAAGAAGCGCAAGCGGACTTCCATCGCCGCGCCGGAGAAGCGCTCCCTCGAGGCCTACTTCGCGGTGCAGCCGCGGCCCTCGTCGGAGAAGATCGCTGCCATCGCCGAGAAACTGGACCTCAAAAAGAACGTGGTGCGGGTGTGGTTTTGCAACCAGAGACAGAAGCAGAAGCGAATGAAATTCTCTGCCACTTACTGAGGGGGGTGGGGGGCGTCGGGCGGGACAGGCGGGGGGGCTGAGGAGGCGTCTTGGGGGGCTTTCCTCTGCCCACCTCCCCTCGGATTTGGAGTGTCCTCGACCCTGCTTGCATCGGGGAAGTCCTCCTCGCGCTCGTCTCCGCCCTCCTCCCCGCTCTCCTTTCCCCGACTGTCCCCTAGCCTAGAGGACCAGGGTGCCGGGTGTGGAGGAAGGATAGGGTAGCGAGGGAGAAGGAAGAAGCGCTTGGGTGACCGGTGAGTGGGGCGAAGGAACGCAAAGGCCAGAGCAGAGATTTTAAGGAGCAGGATGGTTCTGAGGGTTAGGGTGGGGGGAGACGTGGGAAGGGTAGGGAAATGGACTGTTTTTGACCAGAGACACTTACCAAAATCTCCTGGGGACCAAGGACCTATGTACAAATTCAAATCTACCCACCACCAGAAAGTAGACAAATAAAGACAAACAACAAAAGCAAAGGAAAATGCTTTAGAAATTTATCTCCGGGGAACGGTAATCTGCAGCTTCATTCTACCCCCCCCCCCGGAAGAAAAAAAAAGAGCACCACCCGCCCCAACCATGCACGCACGAACTGAGGCAAAACGAAAACCAAACGAACCAGGAGGGGAAATTCTGGGCAGCGGAGCTACTTGTTCTGTCTGCGTGTTTAATTTTTCCCTCTAAATTTGACCTCCACCCCATCCGTACCCTCTTTGATTTAATTCCTCCGTTCCAGTGAGACTTCAGTGGCTGCTCTCCAACGCTGGGAAGGGAAGTGGGGGCACAGCTGGAAAGAGAGGGAGGATCTGGCCGCTTGGTTAGGTGGAACTAAGTTTTCCAGCGACCGGGCCTTCACTCCTGTGGCCGGGTCCTGGTGAGGCAGGGGTCTTTAGAGGGAGAGAGAGCACAGTCTTTAAGCTGACTAAAAGGCAGAATTTAGAGGCTTCGAAGTATCTTAGTCTAGGAAAATAAAACAATTTTAACAAGGGGTTTCTGTTTTTATTTTTACTCATCTCTATTTCAAAATAAGTTTTTTTCCTCCTCATAAAACTGTACTTTAGTTTGCCTGCTCATTTATTTTTTTAGAATGGTTTATTTTAAATTAGCTACTTCCCCCCCCCCCCCCCCCCCCCGTTGATTCAAATAGATAGATGGAGTGGGGTTTATTAGGAGAGATGCTCCTTCCCTCCTGTTTTCTCCACTGAACAAGGCTTATCTTGCTTTTCCAGGTCCCCTTACCTTCTCTCTCAGAGAACATGAAATTATTGAAATGTTGAGAAGTTTCTACTTGCTGTTGGGGCAGGGCTTGGCCCTTAGAAAATCACCAAATCCCAGAAAAGAGGGAGACAGATTTAAAGTTCCTCCCATTTGTTTCAAAGAGGTCTGCATGTTGGGGGAAAGCAAAACAACTGTGTTTCCTTTTCATTATTATTATTATTCAAGAGTTATTTATTACTGGGGATCGATGTTGGGTAGCAAGAACTTAATTTGCACTATCAGTCTCCCAAATAGAACATATTGTATAGTATTTCATAGTAATAATCAAGGTACCTTACAAGCTGCTGATGGATTTTTTAAAAATGAGAAAGACAGTTGGTTAGGTTTAATGCCTGCTTTGTGTACAAGATACTCTTTGGATCTCACGTGGAGATGGTTTGTTACCATCCTTTAATCATAACTAAAACACTGAAAACAACAAATGAGAAAAGAAAAAAAAAAACTGCCGTTTAACAAGACTGAAATCATGCATGATCTGAAAGGTATGGAAAGAAACACAATTAGGTCTCACTCTGGTTAGGCATTATTTATTGAATTACATTGTATATCATTGTTTGCAGGGCAAACATTCTATGCATTTGAAACTGAGCACTAAACTGGGCTAGCTTTCTGGTAGACCGTTTTGTGGATAGTGTGATTTCACAGTCTACTGCCTGTTTCCACCGAAAACACAACATTTTTTGTCATACTCTTGTATTTAGAGAAAAAGGAAAAAGAGGAAGATTATTGTAAATATTTTATTTAATGCACACACTCACACAGTTGTTACCAACTGCCAGTGTTAATCCTGAAATGTCTCACGGGTTGATCTACCTGTCCATGTGTGTCTGCTGAGCTTTCTCCTTGGTTATGTCTTTTCTCTTTTACCTTCCCCCTCCCCTACTTCTATCAGAACCAATTCTGTGCGCCAAAATACAACAGGGGGATGTGTCCCAGTACACTTACAAATAAAACATAACTGAAAGAAGAGCAGTTTTATGATTTGGGTGCATTTTTGTGTTTATACTGGGCCAAATCCTGGTAGAGCCATTCAACAAATGAGGATTCACTTAGCCAAAAAAAAAACCCAACCAACCAAACAACACACAAACCAACAAACATGGGGCAGGGGAGGATGTTGAAAGGGGAATAAAAACAGGGGAAAGGTGGAGAATGATGTATTTTTTTGCTGAATCAGAATTCACTTTCAGATAACTCATGTGAAAAGTGGTGCTCTGAATAAAATGAATTCTATATTAGTTGCCTGTGTTTATAAAAGTTTTTTTTTTTTTTCTTTGAAACTACCGAAACTCTTAAACCACAGCTCTTGATCCCGCGTGGTGAAAGTTAGTGAATGACCAGGCACCTGAAAAACGTTTACAATGAGGGATGGACGCATTTGGAGGTTTGTATGTGATGTCCTAGTCTAAAGACACTTCTAAAAACATTGTAACTGAAGGGCTTTTCTTTGGAGGTTAATAAATTTAGACATCCATGAATCTGTCCAGATAACTTATCAAATGCTTCTGTTCATTTGGAACATTTATTGTGCCACCTACCGCTCCAGGGTGACCAGAGATGCTCTATTTCTTGGTGATTTGGGACTAGATCCGATGCCAAATGTACAAAGTTTCTTAATAGCTGGGATGATATCTTCTGAAGTCATCCTATTTTAGCCAAATCTTTTAAATTTCACCGGCAAATCTGTGAATCAATACACTTGATATTCAAAAAAAGAATAGTACATGTTAAAAGCTGTGATTTTAAACAGTTGTTGATGTTTTTTTAAAAAAACAGCAATAGAGGTATTTTTAAAAATAGATCCCTTCCATAAAAATTGATTTGTTTCTGTCGTTGACTTGAAATTTCAAAGTTTTAAATAAATGCATTTGTAAAAAACAAAACAAAACAAAAACTCACGTTATTTTATAGAAAAATGTGACCAAATTTCAATGTTGGAAACCCAGAAACTAACGAATGAAAAGATTTATGAAGATTTTTTTTTTAAAGTCTACCCCAACAGAAATGTTGTAGGCAAGTGCATTTGTATTATATAACAATGACCCATGTATGTATTAAGAACTTAAGCATTTGTTTTATATTAAGTAAAATCTTTACCAAGTAAAAAGAAGGCTATTATGTTAATAAAATAGATCATGAAAATACATGCTTTGCAGAGTTTCCTATTTTATGTAGTAGGAAACTGTGCAAAACAAAAAATGCATTGCTTTCTGCTGAATCTGCATACAGCTAGAAGGAATAATAAGATTATTCTAAAACACCTTTGGCTGTTAATTCATGAAACAAATAAACAAAAGATGTTCTCCTGAAGGGTGCAAAAGCGACAGTTTGGCCTTTCAAAGTTTTTTCGTTCTGAAAAGCAACTTCATGCCAAAGGGATTTGTTCCCACACCTGTCAGTGGATGGAAATGATAAAATGCGTGGCTCGGGTTCCTTTTGAAGAATCATCTCAAAGTAAGTTTGAGAGACTGGGAGATGCATTTCAGCTTCTCAGGAAATCCAGGCGGCGGTGGAATAGGAAAGGCGAAAGAAAAATAAGTATTGAATGCATCTGCTGCATGTATGCCATCCATTCGTCTTAATCGCCTCTTTTCCCCAGTCCCAGCTCGGGTCTTGCTCCTCCGGTGTCTAAAACATGATGTCCTCAAGACCCATCCACTCACTCCTGGATAGATTTTTGTTTAATGCGTATTCTGAAACTGCTCTCAACTTCGATTACACTCTCGTAAATAAACTGTAGGCACCTACTCCCGTGATTGTATCGATTTTTACTTTCTTGTGGCGTTAAGACTACTTCGGTCCGGTTCCCACACGTGGCCGCGTAGTGAGGGGACAGGGCGCCCCACGACCCTTTGACTCCTGGGTCCGGGGAGTCCCCGCCCCGCCGCCCGGCCTCTGTCGGTCGCACCCTGCACCTTTCGAGTCGTGACTCTTTCATCGTTTATTTTATTTATTTATTTTTTTTGGTGCGTGAAGTTGTAATTGGGGCTTCTGATGCTGGCTGAAACTAGCGTCCCCTGCTGCACTCGAACGGCCTCGGTGGCCAGCGGGATGATAAAGGTGACGGCCACCATGATGATGAGTACGGTCCTGCCGTGGTGTCATTTGCCGTCGCGGTCTGGGCCCCACGGTGAGAGCTAAGCAGTCCTTTCGGGCTGTTTCAAAAGAGACCAGAGACCGCAAGCTTAATTGATTTTTTTTTTTTTTTAAATGGCAGCCGAATGCTAATTCTCACAGGGTCCTCTTTTCCACTTGCGAGATAAGCCTTGTCGCAATAATTACGTTCTTTAATGTTTGATCAAACCTTCGCGCCACTGCGGCTTCCGGCGCCAGGCGGGCTCCCGGGGCAGCC
>NW_007127125.1:133379-133787 GCF_000164805.1 Carlito syrichta
GAGAGTTCTGGAAATTAATAAAATGAATGATAACAAGAAGCTAATTAAAAACTTTGGTAATTGTTGTCTAGTCAGCTTGATGGGAGGCGGGCAGCCCTCCCTGCCTCTTTCCCCGAAATCTGGTGAGTCTGCAGGGCGGGGCGCGGGTCCGAGGGCTGCGAAACTCCGGCGGCCAGCGCGCCTCCGATGCCGGGAGCGACTCGGAGGCGGCCCCGCGGGGCTGCTGCCTCCTCTCCAGCCACCGTCTGCAGCTCGCTGGTCTCCCGGGCGTCACTTTCGGACTTCGGGGCGGGTGGTTTGGCGGGTGCCGTTTCAAACCACGGGCAGAGCTGATTGGGCCCAATTTGCTCTCCCCCCACCCACGCGGGTTCTCGCCCATCCACCCACTCACCCACCCACCCACCCGGG
>NW_007127125.1:134197-159965 GCF_000164805.1 Carlito syrichta
GGCGAGCTGCGCTGAGTGCCGCCGCCCCAAGTTCGGCGCTCGCTCCGTGAGGTCCCCGCCGACGCGTACCTGCCGTTGAGGACAATCTTAGAGAAAAGGGAAGGGGCCAATCACACCGAGGTTGAAATCCCCCTTCCCCAGTTTGCCCAAGTCAACAGTTCTCGAAAACACCACAAAACTTTCACAACTGGTTTCCATGTTTTGAAAAGAATTGGGAGCAATACGATCTTGGCTTTTGTTTTGTTGCTAAGGTTGGGTTGCAGATGTGAACTTATCAGGCAAGGATGTGTACACGGGGCGAAAGGAAGGCTGGCGGCGAGGCTTTCGTCCCGGGGAAGCCAGTGGCATCCTGAATGGCAACGCGGAGATGGAAAATCTGGGGTCCGAGAGAAGCCGGCGAGGCACACCGTCCTGCTCCCGCGAACCGAGGGTTGGTGCGGCCCCAGCCCAAGACCGCGTCCGCGCGAGGTCGCCTCTTTCTGATTCTGGAGGGGAAGCGGGTAGGAACAGGTGGAAGGGAGACCGAGGGACGAAAGGACAAGCCTCGAGGGGGAGCTGGCAAAAGGAGTGGCGGGGGGGTGGAGAAGAGGGAGGCTCCTTACGCTGATTAGGTAAAACGAATTACAAACAAAAGTTTGTTTGACAACTCCGACGCCCGGCCTCGGAGCCGCATAATATATACAAACTTTTGTAGACATGGATTAGAATAAAACAAAGTGTTGACAGTTTCCAGCCGTGGATATTCACTTACGCCGGTCGCTTTCTCCCCTTCCCGCCCCCGCCAAGTGTTGACAATAAACATTTAATGAAGGCAGAGACCTGGCTGTCTCCAGACAGTGTCAGAATACTTTAAGCAGACCATTAGCACGGTTTCTTCTACTTCAAACATCGCGCGGTACACTCTAACATTATTTAAAAAAAAAAAAATACTACGTGTGAGACAAGTAATACGTTTGTCCAAATATCTTATGTGGTCTGCTGTAATACTGAAGCCCCCTGTTCTTATTAACAGAAACCAACTCATTGTAGATTACTCGCGCTTAAAAAATGTTAAATACAGTTAATGCAATATTAATCGCCCTTTGGTGATATAAAATGCAATATTTTCAGGCAGCTATTGAGCTTTTCTAGAGGAAGAGCTGTTGAAAAGAGTCACAGCTGAATAGTGGAGAGAAAAAGCCCGGTATTTATTGCTTTTGTTTGGCTTTTGGCTACAGAGACAGGAACCTTCTAATGGGGTAAGGACATTTATTTTATCTGCAATCTATTGCCGCGAGAGCAGGGGCGGCAGATGGGGCTGGTGCCGTATTCACAGTGTAATTTAGAGCAAATCCTAATAACTAATAATGATTTATGTTAATTTTGATCACTTATGCGACTTCACCAAAGCGTTGTGATGAAAGAAAGAGAAAGAAAAAGAAGCCGAATGTGACAAGCTGCTCTGAGGCTGACACTGGGGCTCAACTGTCCTGTACTTTGGGCAATCTGAAAATGTGTTGAGTGAGTTAGCAATGGAAATGCAGGCATTTTAAAAAGCAGGTAGGATCCATTGGACTCTGGGCAGTGGTATTTCCCGGGGGCGTGCGTTTCTTCTGAAAATTTACCTACATGTGACGACTGTGTGTAATGCCTTTCTCTGAGCGGCAGATGCTTCCATCCCAGTTTTAAATAAAATAGCTATGTTTCAATTGTTTCATTTACTTATGTTAAGATAAGGGATCGTGTGTGTGTGTGTGTGTGTGTGTGTGTGTGTGTGTGTGCGAGCGTGTGTGTGTGTGTGTGTGTGTGTGTGTGTGTGTGTGTGTGTGTAAGGGAGGGAGGGAGAATGAAGGGTATTGGAGGCGGGAATGAAGGCTGTCTCTCCTCCGCAAAGTGTAACCTGAACCGCAGGTTTGAAATCCGTTTTAGCCCCTCCGAGCAGCCTCGCGAGTCACCGCCACGCCTTGTGCAAAAGTTTTTTTCCCCGGCTGCTTAAGCAAATTGCCGCTTCCTAGTCCTCCTCACCTTCCACAGATGTGTGTTTGTGTAGAATAAACTTTTGTAAAGCTTTTGGGTCTCTGCCTCCCATCTTTCCCCTCCCCCAAGGGATTCTGGGGCTTTTAAACTTAAAAGCGCCTCCTCTCGCCTCACTCCCCTGGTAATGTGGCACCGGTTCAGAACCCCAGGGGCTGCCAATGGGACGCAGTTCCGCACGGGAACAGGGGGATTTTAGGTTGCCACGCCGTGCACTGTGGAGGGTAGGAGCGGTTTTGAAAGGAAGAGTGCGTCTTGCTCGTGGCAATTTACTTTTCCAGTTACCTTTTGCGCTTTTTAACGCCTCGGGGCTATAGTTTGAAAGTAAAACGGCATCAAAGCACCTCCTTATTAGCTCTGTATTTGAGAAATTCGAAGATGAAACTACCTAAAAGGTTTAATAGGGCGGGGAGCAGCATTTATTTGCCAAGCAAACAGCTAAAGAAGAGTTCAAAAAGGGTGCAGGGGTTTATCAGCAGGAGGCTGAAGGAGAAGAACGTGGCAAAGCAAATTTCAAGCTTCAGTTACGAGGTTAAAGTGAATTATATAAGCTTTGAGTGGGACATATGCTTTGATTTTGTATATCATCTGCCTTTCCCAAATTTATATATAAATATGTGCATATATTTATATAAAACACACACACACACACACACACACACACACCCCGAAAGGCTTTCCTAACCTTTCGGAGTTATTGTCAAGATTTTTTGTTTGTTTGTAAACTTTCAGATTTTGTAGAATAAGATTAGTTACCTCTCCCGGGATTTAATCTGCAGGTGTATTTAAAATATGATCACATTCTTTAAAGTTACAGTTTGATTATTTTCTTTCTGTTTTTCTTGTTTTAAGGCTACAAATACAATAATGCACTTAATTTCTTCTAATAGGAAAAAAATCAAGTTACATATTTAAGAGCAGTTTCTTTCTCCAATATTATGCTGTGTTTTTGCTTTTGAATAACCTCTATCTGTAACTGTACTGTTACTGTACTGTTAGTATTCTGGGTATAAAGAAGACTTTAAGCAAAATAAATCTTTAAACAAAATAAATCCAGGCAGCTGATGTTGCCTGTTTACTGATAATACTCAAGAGCTGATGCGTGTTTGTGAACTTGAAGCTGGGTCTCTACGTGCATATCCATATACAAACAGATGTAAGCACATTTTTTACTGTTGTTGTTGAATGTAACTGAGTCTCATTACTAAACTTTATTCCGGTTCTGTCCCAGTGTTTCCACACCAGAAGCAACTCCCTTAAAATGGAAGAGTGGTACATGATTGAAACTCTCTATCAAACAGCTCTGGGGTGCAGCCTTTCTGAAAATGCTGGCTCTCGATGAGGTCTGACTGTCTGACTGCACATAAGCCCCTAATATGTTAATGGCCGTAGGGGATGCCTAAGGTACCATCTCAAGCTGCTTCGCACACCATATGTCAGGCCGTTAGCCACATGGATCTATTAATCAAAAAGAGCTGGAGAGGGAGGAGAGGGTCTTCCAAGGGGAGAGAGCGAGAGATGGGGGAGGGGAGCAGGGAAGAAAAAGCATTTAACCCCCCCCATGTTCTCATTTCTTTTATTTAAAAAAATGAATAAAATATCAGAAGACTCAGCCAATAAGATTTCCTTTCTGTCAAGTTAAAGACTGTTCATAAATGTCTACCAAATAATTAGCATAGAACCTGATCCTACTGAAATAGAAAGAAATTTTACCTGGAAGTTCTCGTTAAGGTTTTCTTTATTACAAAACTTTTATAGGCAAGACTCTCTTGGCACAAAAAGTTGTTTTTGTTGTGTATGTTATTCTGTAGATGCACATTATTAAAATAGTGGAGGGGGGAGAATATAAAATTGTGTGTTTAGGGAATCTAAGGGGGGCATAGAGGAAGGCGTCTGGGGGATTTGTAATGAATATATAATTTATTAATATATATCTGCATGGACAGTAGAGTTTTCACCTCCTTCAATTCTTCTGAGAGTAAATGTAACATGTTTACATTTTTGTCCCTTCCTTTAAACTGGCTTTATTATAAATGAAACTACAGAATATACAGGATGGCAAATGATGTTCCATTCTTTCAGGAGAGGAAATGAATACGCATTTAACACTCTCATCTTTCTCATTTCTTTGTTGTTAGAAGTAGCTCTCACCTTTGAATGTTTTAAATAATTTTCAGTTAAATAGCTAGTTTAGAAAGTTTGCACAACCTTGGAAATAATTATGTATTTGAAATGGAGATGGTATAAATGGGTAAGTATCCTACGTCAAAAGAAAAATATTTTAATTACTTCTCAAAATGATGACCATATTTGTCATGTGCCTTAAATTCATCATTTTTAGGAAAATCAAATGGAAGTACAGATTTTAAAATGTTAGAAAACTATATTGAGAAACAGATATATATGAAATAAAATATAGGTGCTTGAATTTAATAGTTACATTATTTTCACATGCAGTGCTACATAGGAAGAGAGAACATATAAAATCAAAAGTCAATTCAGGCATATTTACTTATTGTTTTAATTAGCAGTCAGTGATGATAGACCCCATGAATACTTAATTTCTGGATTATCAATTTTAAGTTTTAAAATCTTAATTAGTGATAGCATTTAGGAAAGAATACCCCTCAATGGTTTTCTAAATATTGCCATAGTTAGTAGGTTTACAGTGCAGTAGTTAATTTATAAGATAATGGAATTACTGACTAGCTTATTGAGCTTAGTTTTTAAATATATATATGCAAATGATTGACTACTGATATATATTTAAGAGTACAGATTATTCACCCACCCCACAAGTCTGCTGTCATTAACATAGATTCTTAGTGCTCTAGTATATTGGACTTGTTAAGGAGAGAGGCAGCAGAATGTTTTTATTTATGATTTAAAAATACATTACAGGAGATAATTGTGAAATTGGGCTTGGTGATAAGAAACCAAAATTTTATAGTGGCATCTATTACAATATTTATAGTATAAAGGCAGAGTACTTTATATTAGATTGGTGGTATTAAAAATTCTTTATTTTCCCAAAGGCACCTGTCTGTCTTTACATAGAAGTAAGTGCTCAGTTACAGGGAAAGGTTAATACTGGTAGGTGCTTTTAATTAAAAACACCACTACTTTAGATTATTTAGTTTGGCTGGAAAATCATCTGTGACTCTTTTAGTTAAAAAAAAAAAGACATTTTAAAAACAGAGAATTTTATTGTAGAGGACTGCAGTCTATCTGTAAATATGATAGATTCTAAAGCACTATATTTCATCCAGGAGATGATGAATACATAAAGAAAGAATCGTCCTGAATTTCAACAGTAGATAGACAGGGAGAAACACTTATTATCTTTAAATTTTGGTGCATGCCACTAGCCTTCATTTCTTTCCCTGTAGTTAAAAGGTAGCCCATATATCTGTCGCTTTGGGTTTCCAAAGACTCGTAACTTAATTCCTTCAGGCTATTCATCAGCACAGTAATTAAACTAGCAAATGGATGTAAATAAAGTGAAATTGGTTTCATGACAGATGAGGCGAAGAGGCCTCTGACATGAAACAAGGCAGGACAATAATGATTTCGGCAGCATCAGGCCATGGAAGGAAACCCAGCTGGATTTATTAGGTGCTCCAAGTGATTTGCTGGAAGCGGGCTAGACATGAGCACTCTAATTTGACAGGAATTTTGCATCCTAAAGAGCATATTGAAGTATAAATTCAGAGAAAAATTCAGGCAACTGTAAACAGATGTGGTGTTGGTACTATTCTGGATTTTAAAAGGAAGAAGAGAACTACACACCCCTCCCCAGTACAAGGGTTTCATTTACATAACTTATTATTTAATCCTGGGGAGTGGCAAAATAATTATAAACATTCCTTTCCACTTAGTGAATTCTATTGCTATTTCAGAGTTAACAATTATTGATTTTCAGGTTTATTTAAAACCCAGAATATGATGAAAATATTTGTACAAATTAGGAATACATATATATGAGGGAGAGGTATATGACAAACTGAGAGAGAAGCCCAGATGGATAACTTATTTTACAGAGTGGAATTATTCTTGTATGTAAATAAAATCTGGGATAAAGACCTGGTACCAGTTTATTGCCTCTAGCGGTTTGTGCCTGGATACCCAGAAAGCAAATTTCTAACTACAAAGAAAAATTGTCTCAAGCCCTTGATCAGATAAATCCCTAAAATCAAATATAGATTTGTCCCTGCAAAATAAAGCAGTTTCATAAACTAGAGAGAATCAAACTCTAGCCAAAAATCACAGAAGAGAAGGGGAAGGGCCAAGGAGTGGACTCATGGCTGGCTCAAGGACACTCAAATGAAAATGGCCACTACAATAAGGAAGTCACACAGAATAAATAAAAGGCAGATTTTTCACACTGGAAGCAGATTAGTTCCCTTCACCATGAAAAGATGAGAGATGAACTACTTTATGTTTAAATGTAATCTCAATTATTTAAGTCTCCGTTCATGAGGAGCAAAGATAAGTAATTCCTCCAAAGCCTCCGTGAGTGGTGCCCTCCCTTCCCACAAAGTTCACGCAAGATTTTCAGTACCGCGGCTAGCTCCAGAGAGGGCCAAGGGAGGGCGGGAAGGAGGGCAGTCATTGACCTAGGAGAGGTGAAATCTAAACACTCCTAAAATTCTATGGGCGATTTAATTATTTAGCAGTAGGTTCTGATTTTCAGTGGGGCAATAAGGCCCAAGTCCTCAAATCTTTTAGAAAGTGGTGTTTTATAGTAGATTGAGGAGGGGGGTGGAGAGGATTGGCAGGGGCAGGGACAGGGAAAGAGCAGGTTATCAAAACTCATAATGAAAATAAGACCTAAAAAATGAGAGAGAGAGAGAGAGAATATGACAGAGAGAGAGAGAGAGAGAGAGAGAGAGAGAGAGAGAGAAAGAGAGAGAATCCATTGCATGCTCTCTCCCTTCTAATGGTGGGTGACTTTCAGGCCAAGAAGGAATTTATTATGAAACTCAATTGGTTTTCTCCCTGAGCCTGTTCTTCTTTTTAAACAGAAAAATATGCCTAATTATTTTAAAGTTTTTTTCCAATCGCTAGGCATAGGCAAGTCCTTTAATTATAATACAGTATGAATAGGGGGAGCATATGGAGGAGAATGTCAAGAAGAGGGTGCCAGGGGCAGATCCTCAGAAATCTGTATTCATTTCTGGCTCTTATTTGTTCAGTAATCTCTACCATCATAACTAAATCTTGAAGCACTGATGTAGTTCGAGTTGTTGTTGACTTAACGTCAAAATTCAATCACTGGGGGTTTTGCATCAGCCGGGCTACTTATTTGTCTAATAAATCCGTCATTTTGTAAGAAAAATATTTGAGCAGCCGTACTTGACCTCTTGGTATCCACAAGTCACATTTATTTCTCCCAGTTTACAAATGCAAAATCGAGATGATCATCTAATGCCTGGAGGAACTGTGTTGATTTCTGATTGGATTTTAGATGGAAATGTCTATTTTAAATACCTTGTGATTAAATTGTACATATAATAGAATCCATGCATTTTAAGCTGATTCCTGCTTGGAAACTTAACGACCTGGGCTGCTAGACGCACGTACTGATCACACACACACACACACACACACACACACACAACTAAATTCACTTTTTTCAGATAAATACTAAAATCTAGCCTCAATTGGAAGACAGTATTAAAGTCAGTGGTTTTTTTAATCCTAAAATGGTTCTTTTATTGATGAATGTTTCCTTTTTTCTCCCAAAATGTTCTAATTCCTAGAGGATGGGGCTTCATTGCTCAGAAACAGTACACCGAATTCATGCAGTGTTAAGTCCACTGCCAAACTGAAACTCAAGACCAAGAAAATCCATATCATCATCCCTGAGAATTATTAAAGGACAATCAGGTGCCACATTTGATTGAATTAATCTTACTCTCCAGTCCAACGTGCTGGGAAACCGCCTGAACATGTTCAATCGCTTCTTTCCTACTCCTCCCTCAAGAACCTTTTTCGTGCAAAGACCCCTTCACAACTCAATAATCTTTCCCAAATCTTTGGCTAAGGCAAACCAGTCCATTCGAGGTCTTCTCTTGTAGTGCTGGGGAGAATGAGACACCACTCAAATACTGTGGCAGAAGTGCTTGCATAAAAAGAGACGTCTTCAGAAGTCAGATTGGAAAGCTGATTTTGCCAGTTGGTGATGAGACAGGAATTGGGGACTCAGAAACCTGGACCAACTGAACGGATGCTGCATTATCCGCAGGGCGTGTCCTATGGAGTCTCGCCCTGTGACTGGGATGAGGTGGCGGTGTAGACTGGGGACACGTTGGCCCAGAGAGGAACAGGGCTTGGCCACTGGCCCATAATGCGGGTCTCCTTTGCTTTTCGTGATGGGGCCGTGGTGTGTGTGTGTGTGTGTTTGTATACTATTCAATAACTGGGGGAAGTGTAAAGAGCTTCTTTAGCTTGTTTCTATTCATAATCTTCGCGAAGGTTCAACCCCATATAGAAGAGATTTCATGCCAAAGGTGGCTAAAAAATAGGAGGGTCCCTGACTCGTGCCGCCTCCGCCCTAGTTCTGCAAAGGTTTCCTGCCTCCCCCCGCCCCCATGTCCCGCTCCGACTCCGGCAGAGTTTGGGTGTTCGTATGTTTTTCCTCCGATCTTTTTCTCCTGTTCAATTCGCTGTCGGGATCCCAAGACTTCGGTTTTTCAGTAGCATGGTAAGTAGGAGAGTTCTCCCTGAGCATCTCCGAGCGTCCCAGCCTGAGCCACCCGGATCTCCATCCCTGTGCCGAGCTGTGGCGCCGCGTCTAGTGGGGAAAGGCTGGCTGGCGGCGGGGAAGATTTCACACCCGCGGCTGGCGATGCTCCCCGATGGAGCAGTCTTCCTGATGGGCTCCTCGCCCCGGGGAGTACCCCGGCAGCGCTCCTGCACTTGCTCGCTTCCCTCTAAGGCCTAGAGGGGTCGCTGGTGAGCAGAAAACTTCGCGCAGCGGAGGCGGATCCGGCGTTTCGCGAACTCGCGAACTGTCTCAACTTACTCCGAGCGTGATCGCCTGTAGCTTAGGAGGTGTTAGCAGGTACCGGGAGGCTGCTGGGATTCGGAAAACTATACCTGTAATATTCATTCTTGAACCTTTGTCATAAGCATGTCACTTCCATCTCCAAGTCGGCCTTCTTAAATCTGATTGCTTCATTTTTATTTTCCCCTCTTAGGACCTTGATGCATTTAATACATTCAGAGAAAAGAAGAAAAAAAAAAACAAAACCTCAATTCTAGCCCCACCCCTCCCCATGGGAGCAGCAAGCCACAGGACCCTAATCCCAGTTCTAAGACAGGAGGAGAGGGAAGGGACAAGATTATGTTTCTATGGCTCGTGCCAAGGGTCTGGCCGGATGTACTGTTCAGGTATGAGGAGGTGAAGGAACAATTCTTTAGTGTGTGACAAAACCGCTCAGACTGAATTCACGAATTTGTTCCACGTGATTTTCTGTAACAAAAACAGAGAGATGGAGCTTTCAGAGTCATGCAGCCCTCCTGTCTCCCTTCCTTCCCTCCACTTCTCCTTCAGTTCTAGAAAAAGAAAAGGAGGAAGGCGTGTTCTAGGATTTTGTGGATTGTGTGGCCACTCTTTGTTCACTTTGCCTTCCCATGTGGAGATTTCTGAAGGAACTGTATTGCTTGAATACAATTAGGGAGAGGAGAGAAGGGAAGGATCTGAGCAGGCCCAAATCCCTGGGCTTTGTTGCCCAGGGAAACTTTCCTCCCCGCCCCTGCAAATTCTTCTTCACTGCCTAGGAATGTTGAGGAAAGACGTTTTCCTTTTACATGGATTTTCTTTCATTTTCCAGAGTCAATCACTCAGTCAGAACGTATTGGGAAGCTGGCATTTGCAGGGACAATACTAGAAAACGTTGAAGGCAGGTGGGCAGGCGGAGTGGTTAGCAGATGAAGCAAGTCAGTGTATCCGAGATAGATTTATTTTAAATTCAGATGATCCTAAATGAAAAAAAATGTGTCAGGCATTACTTATTGGTAAAGCCATATATAGAGACTCGAAACAAATGCCTATAGGGTTTTGAAGTTAGCCCTTACCTACATAAAGTCGTTACAAGTTTGTGAACTTAACGAGAATAAAATTGGAGTAAAAAGAAGGAAGTGCTCTGGCAGTTTGAAAATATTAACGTTAACATGTGGAAATAGATGTACTGCACTGTCGTCATTAACAACTTATAAAATCTTAAATCAATATAAATTAATTTAATTATGATTTGTAATTGCATTATGCACGATCAATTTGAAACACTACATTAAAGATAATTAGAGCCGGGCACCGGCACTCGTCACACCTCTAATAGCTTAATGAAAAGGAATGTCATGTACCACCTTTGGGTTAAACCTGTAAATTAGGGTAAATGCTTATTTTCCAATAAAAATGTGGAAAAATAATTGTACACTTAATAGACATTTTTATTACTCAATTGTAAAAGTGTAATGGATTTTTTGGGGGAGTTGTATTATTATTATTTTTCATGGACCTAGTTAAGTATTTATTAGGGTTGATTGAGCTGTCAGTGTTTTTTCAGGATCAGACCTCAAGGATTTGAATGAAGACTAACTTTTATGTAAAAATATCATGCTGTCCTCGAAGCTGGTGCCAAGAGGTCACTGCAGATGGAGATCCTAACTTAGCATAATGGGTTTAACATTTCCATGACATCATCAGGGAATCTGAAAAGAGTCTAAGGATAATCAGAGTGGTCATTCAGAGGAACAGTAAATATTTTATGAGGATATATAGAAGACAGGAAAGATGGTCAGAAAGGTGATTCTAAGCTCCTTAGAGTTCTGCGAAGGAGGCTTCTCAGTTACTTGCAGAGTTAAAAGAGCCACTGCATATTCTGATATTCGCAAGACACATTTGAGAGACTCATAATAGGACCCAGATTAAGTGTTAGTTTGTATAAGATCATTTTTGTTTCCTGAACTCTTCATATAGGAACCTGTATTTATCCTTTATATGTTTGCAAACAGGAATACACATTCATTATTCCAAAGACTATTTTAATTTGTTGATTTCCCTATATTATCTGGTACTGGAAGATAAGTTCTTTTAAGATGATGATTCTATTGATCAGAAGCGTTTCAGAAGTGCTTACAAATTAGGTGAGTTCAATAGCTATATTAATTATGTTTGATTTCCTACCTTTTATTAAATAATATTTGACTTTTTATATTACTATAGGTGTTTGAATGAGATTTACCTTTATCTATCCCTGAATTTCCATCCTAACCCCAGGCAGGTTTTGACAAAGAGTTATATAAATGTATGTGTGTGTATATATACATTTATACATACACTCACATATATACATACACACACAGAGAAAGAAGCAATAAAAAGTCCACAGAACTGCATAATTCAAGGTTTTAAACATTTTCTATAATTATAATCATTCTTGTTTCCAGTCAGATTTTACATGAATAGAAAAAACTTACTTTATTGCTTGAAAAAGAGGCACATAATTTTTCAGAATATTAAGTACACTTATGTAAGAATTCAAAGGATTAAATGTTTGAAATTAACCACTGAAATCAATATTTTAGGCTCACTTTCAAAAATGCCACCTGGGATGAATACTGAATCTTCTTGAATTTATTCATTTATTTTGATAAAAAATTATCTTGAAACACCTGAAAACAACTTTTATTGTTCCCTGAAGAAGACACAAATACATAAATGTTTGGAAATGGAAATAAAATATTTTAAACTGTAAGATTCAATTCCCCCCCTCCCCGATCTTGACCCTTCAATATATTACCCATTTTTCGAAGCTCAGATGTCATTTTGCCATAAAGCCTTCAATAGTGTTCCAGCCAGGAAGAACCTACTTGTGAACTCTTAGATAAATCTTAGGATCTTCTTTGACAAAAGTCCTCTCTTTTGTCACTGATTTCACATTGCCTCTATTGTAATGACATGTCGGTGCTCCTACCTTTTTATTCCCCAGTAAAGACTTCTCATTCTAATGATTCTTATCTATTTTCTCAAGAGAAATAGTTTATCTTTTCTATTTTTATATTTCCCAGAATGTTGAACCTAGTATTGCATAAAGTAGATAATAAAAACTTTATGAATACATGAGTTAAGGAACACACACCTTGTTCCTGATTATCATTTTGAACACATGTAAATAATACAATTCTTCCTCTTTCATATGGTTCCATTTTATCCTGATGATTTTGCATGTATCAGGATAAAAGGCAGCACCAATCTTTTCAAGCTTGGATTATTTTCACCTTTATGTTTTATCTTAAAATTAGGTTAGGTCAATTCACATTTGATCTCACAAAAACTCACTTTAGTTTTATGTATTTTAAAAAGATTTTTTTTGAGTCAGGGCCTTACTCTCTTGCCCAGGCTGGAGTGCAGTGGCGCGATTATGACTCATCACAGCCTTCAACTCCTGGCTCAAGTGGTCCTCCTGCATCAACCTCCCAAAGAGCAGCTGGGACTACAGGTGCACACCACTAATCTTTATTTTTTATTTTTTGCAGAGACTAGTTTTTACTATGTTGCTTAGGCTGTCTAGTTTTATTTGGAAGCAATTTAAAAGGTGCATATTTTCATTGTTGTAGTTTTCTTTATGTAATTTGAGGAAACAAAATTTGTGTAATTGCATCCCATCATTGCAATTGGATATAAGCTGTTTTTTAATAACAAAACGCCCTAATATCTTTGCCTAAACTGCAAATAGAATATTTGCAAATATTTATGCCATAATGGGAAGATTTTGTGTTACAAATTTGGCATTATATGGTCTCCAGATATTAACTTGAGAATGTCTCTTCATGATTTATCCTTTCTTTCCCCTTTGCACACTCACTGAATATTGCAATATAATGATTTCTGCAAGTGGACCAGTCAAAAGTGAAATAAATCATTCCTTTATAAGATGCAAAGTTTAAAGCACCAGTTAGCAAGTTTTGCTTCTTGGTAATGGGACTCAGCAAATTTTACTTTCTGACACATTTTATAACCCTTCAGAGTAGGTACTGTAATTACAAATGACTCTGCCGCCACACCCTGTTGGTGTCAGGCTCAGCTCTAAGTCTTTTTGAGAATATTTTTGATTCAACTGGGTAATTTTTAATGACCGATACTATGATTTGAACAGTGCATCAAAAATATAGTGTTATTTTATGGGACTCTGTTACTTGGCTTCCAATAAGGAAAGAGACTGTATTAATGCTCTTAAGAAAGGAAAGGACACCAAAAGTGGATGTTAATAGGGAAACATAAGTGTTCTGTTTTTAAATATAAAATCCATCTTGCATTTTAAAACACCAAAGGCATTTTATTTGCAATGACTGTTGCAATTCTATTTCCTGAACTGAGGGAATGTCTCTCATACTCTAAGTTTTTCTTTGTCTACAAGTGACAATAAAACAACATTTCTACATCTGATCTTTTTCAAATTAAATAAACCCCCAAATGGGAAAATGAACTGATTATGAGCCTGTACATTAAATTTCATGACTTGAAGCCATAGTGGCCAAATATTTTGTTAATCAAATCCATCTTTTCTTCACATTTTGAGCTGGTTGCCAAACAAAGAGAAGGCAAAAACTCCACACTTACACATTTCTACATTAAATGTAGAAACATTAAAAAAATTACATTAGGAAATAGATGAATATAATGACCTTACTCTCAATCATATGCTGCCAGCTAAGTGTTTGAGACTGAAAAATTGCACTAATGAAGCTATTTGAAGGCTTTTGTGGACAACTGCTTCCTCTTTGAAGATTAAATGAATGATGTTGATGTGATTAATCTTAGTACAGGGAGTGATGCAGCAGCTAGAAAATACCTTGGTGATTTTCATAATTAAACTGAATCAACATTTCAAAGAAATGCCAGTGTTATCACTTGTATATTAGAATTACATTCATTAGACAGAAGAAACAAATAATTTGAGCAAACAAGATTTTCCTTTTGGTGTACTGAGACTTCTGTCATGTCTCAGAGTATCTTACTATAAATCATCATTACTGTTTAATTTCGTCCTTGCCTTTTTGGCTGTTTTTGTATCTGTGTGTGCATGTGTATTGCTGTTAATGATTCAAAGCTTCCTGCTTATCTTTTACTTACTTTCAAACTTTTGAATTTTATCTCCTCTTAATGCCACATCCAGGGTAGCTGTCTGCTCACTGTGATCTCAGATGGATAGTACTTGAGAAATTTGATTTCTAATAAAATAAGACTTGGAATTGCTTTGGTTACCTTGCAGAGAATTGAGAAATCATAGTTCTTGCATCTTCACATAACTTTGATATATTTAAACCTCATAGTACAATGTTATCTTAACTCATTTGTTAATTGTAAGTAATTTCTAATTTTTAAATTTTTTCTTAGAAGGATAATTCCAGCTAAGAGCACATCTTTTTTAGTGCTTTGTGGATAATTTTAGAGAAGATCATCATTGCTATTCTCAATCAAACTATGGGACGTTGCCTTGGTAGATTAAGTAGAAAAAGTTCTTTTGACTTCTTAGTGCAAGTACAAGTTAGGTTCAAGGGTTAAGAATTACTGCATCAATAGAAGTGCATTGTGTTACTTGTTCTATCACCACTTTATATTATTTTAAAGGTTTCTGGGTGACTTTTGGTAACCCTGATATTTGCAGTGCTCTTCCAGCTGTTGCACAATCTTTCTTTCCTGGTTGTTTAATAGAAGCAAGAAATGCTTTCTTTAACATACTGGATAAAGGACTGGTCTTTCTCTTCTGAGACACCAATTTAATTTCAACCTACAATCTTAAGTAAAATGAGTTTCATACTAAGTCACTAGTGATTGAAAATACTCAAACCCAAGCCTGTTTTTACTCCGACTTTGTAATTCAGAAAATGCTGGAATGATCAGATACCAAGCAGCTCAAGAGCAAAACTTCTAAAATACACAATGTGTCAGAATTGGTCTAAAATGCTGGAACATAGTTCCAGCTAGAAGAACATATCTGACTGGCCTGCAATCTGTAGGCATTCTTCCTGAAATTCTCTTCATGTGTGTGCCTGAGACACTAGTGCCTGACTTTCTGTGTCTGGAAGTTTCCTGTTAACCATGACAACAGATGGAAAATGAGACTGGCTTACACCATTTGGGACTGGAGAACGCTCCATTGAAACGAACTTTTTAGCACTTTCTGACTACCCAAATCACATCTAAATATTTACTGAAACAAGAGCACAACTTTCCATGAGATCCTTACTCCCATGCCGGTCAGCTGTGACTGTAGCAGTCACAAGAAGCAGGAAAAAATAAGAGTAAAAAGAAACTCAGGGTATTGAAGTACAAAGAGGTCCACTAGAGAAGAAAACAGAAAATCTCCTTTTATGGGGCAATTGCTGAAAGGCAGATGGGAAATCAAGAGAACATAGCTGAAGGAGGAGAAAAGGAAGATGGACTAGCCCATGTAGGGATCCAATATGCTTGGGGACCTAACAGCCCAGTGTAGGCCTAGTATGGAGGAGTGATAGAAGGTGTGAGAAGGGAGCAGAGTTTGAGAGCAGCAGGTAAGTGTAAGATGATATAAGCAGGCTGTGGTGGCTTATGCCTGTAATGCCAGCACTTTGGGAGACCAAGGCTGGAGGATTGCTTGGCCTAGGAGTTTGAGACCAGCCTAGGCAGCACAGACAGACTTTGTCTCTACAAAAAAAAAAATAAATTAATTAAATAAATTAAAATTAGCTGGGCATAGTTACACACGCTCGTAGTCCCAGCTACTCAGGAGGCTGAGGTTAGAGGATCACCTGAGCCCAGGAGTTGGAAGTTGTGAACCGTGATCATGTCATTGTATTCTAGCTTGGGTGAAAGAGTGAGACTCTGTCTCAAAAGCAAAACAAGCAAACAAACAAAAAATCATGATATAATGTATAGTTATGGGCCAAACAATCCTAAGTGAGTGGGTTATACGAAAGGGCAGAGAAAGAGATAGAGAAGGAAAAGTTGAAGTTGCAGAAACTGTAGGTAGAACATAGGCCTTATTAAATACACAGAGAGCACTATTTAGCTTGTGATGCTGTCTCGTGATTAACTGGAAAATGGTGCATCCTTGAGAGGAGGCTCTTCCGGAGAACTCCACAATTATAATTCACCAGTGTTGTCTGTTGTCCAGTTCCAGAAAGCTGAGAGCAGAAAGAGATAATTGCTCAATAAATCATTCTTATCAAGGACACTTTTTCTTTTCTGGAACACTGTACATAGTTGGAAACGATTGAGAGGTTATAAAATTGCTCCCTGTTCTCTTTCCAATATACTGTTGATGTTCCCAAGCGAGCCTACGTTGTCCTCTTTCTTAACTTTTCTGATGATGGATTTAGACAACCCTGCCTTCTTCAGCTTCACTGTGTTTTTGGCCAGGTCATATTTAGTATCACTCTTTCCCTAGAGATGACTTAGATGTCTTTCCTTTTTCCTCTCCTCCACTTTTCTTTCTGCTTTTAGCGGGTAGGACACAATTTCTCTTTGCCTCTCAGCTGGCTTTCCTTTAAGAGTGATTTTCCAAAAAGAAAGTGGCATTGAGAAAATGTCCCTCAACCTGCTTTTCCTCCAGGCAGGCCTCGTGGCTCTAACCACATTTCAGTTTAAATACAAGTTTGATATATCTCTAGTGGACAGAGGTCACAGAGGCTAAGTACACATCAGAATGTGTAATTTTGATGTTTAATTTTGAATCGTTGGTCAGTAGTGAAACCCTGACTCTTTTGAATGTCATTCTCCCATGTTACCTAATAGTTGACATGCATTTATCTTTACCCTGAAGTTAGTCTTTTCCCCTGTTCATTTTGCCAAAAGTAAAACAATCATTTAGCGATCTTTATAAGTCCCAAGGAGTTGTTTCTTTTGGAATGTAACAAAATACATTTTTAAAAGATAGTTTGTTTTTATCATTATATTTTATTTATTTTTACTTTTTTAGAGACAGGGTCTCACTATGTTGTCTTGAACTCCTGGACTTAAGTGATCCTCCCATCTTGGTCTTCCAAAGAGCTGGGATTACAGGCATGAGCAACTATTCCCAACCAATAGTGTTTTTTTAACCCAGTTTTAACTTAACTCTCTTAGGAATTCAATTTTGGGGTTTCCATAGTTTTTTCCATTCTAATTATCTGAATATCCAGTATTCTGTTGATATTCCCAAGTAAGTCTACGTTGTCTTCTTTCTTAACTTTTCTGATGATGGATTTAGACAACTCTGCCTTCTTCAGCTTCACTGTATTTTTGGCCAGGCCATATTTAGTAACACTTTTCCCTAGAGATGACTTAGATGTCTTTCCTTTTTCCCTTCCTCCACTTCTCTCTCTCTTCTCTTCTCTTAATTTATCCTTATTTCTGTCCAGCCTAGTAAGATGGGCTTCTTCACTCCACTGTGAACACTATAAGCTCATTGTCTTCATTGTCTCCTTCTTGCCAGAATTCCTTGCCCTTTGCCCGGCCATGGTCTTTTCATTTGGCAAGTTCCAAATCCATTTGACTTTCCCCATGGAGCCTATTGCAACCTCTCCAGCCCTAACTTACCTTTCCTTTTCTGTAAATTAACATAACATTCAGTTATTTTGAGCATCAGTATAACATGTTTGGTAAGTGCATAGACCAGGGAATCAGAATGCCTAGGTTCCAATCCTGGATCCAAATTTGTTAATTGTGTAACCTTGGCCAAATCATTGATATACATTTTTCCATGCTTCACTTTCTCCTTCAGTAGAGTGGAAATAATATATTCTACCTCATTGAGTGATGGGATAATTTAATAGATTTAATATCAAAACAGCACAGTGCCAAGTTTCAATGCTTGTCTAGAGGAAGAATTTTGCGTTTATCAGAATTTTTTTTGTATTTTTGTTCGTCATATGTTAAACAATAAAAAGCAGGGACCACACTTTGTTCTCTTTAACCATACCTAAAAGTGACAAGAGAGAACTAAACACAAAGAGGCATTTAACCCCTTGCTTGTGGATTGATGATATCAATATATTAAAATATCTCTTCTAATATGCTAAGGGGTGAAAGAAATTCACCATGAATGTCAGTCTCAGAGTTAGGCCAAGAAAAATGTAAATCTGTTTTTAGGCAGGTTCCAATCTTATGAACATTTCTAAGACTTAAACAGATGTCAACAGGAAAATGAGCAGCTGCACAACTCTTTGTTTCAGAGGCTTGGAACTTTTGTCCATAGCCCACACACTGCTACCAGGTGGGCGACGCAGGACCCGGTTATCTCTGATTTTGTCCTTGGGATATCTTCTTACTATTAAAGAAAAGAAAGTAATTTGTAAAGTAGGTCATCAGAACATATACACTAGGAAGACACAAAGAGGCTAAAGTAAAAGCAGAAACAACTCAGTTTTGATGTTTGGTAGAAGTCACCTAAAAAGTAATTTTTCTTTAATTTTGCCTTAAATATTTGAGGGTTTTGTGGTTCTTAGCTGTATGAATTACACATATTTTAATACTGTTTGATATGATATGTATTACCAGTTGCCATTCTTTTTCAAAAAATTCAAATGAAAACTAAGTTGGTAGCCCCATTATAATAGAGGTGTAAACGGTCCTTCTTAACTTTTTTATATTATAATTTCTACATTTTAAAGTTATATTAAATGTTTCCATGCCTTCTTAAATTCTATGGCTCCAAATATGGAAGTAGAAATGTAGTTTACATGTGTAGGTATATTTTTATTTTCTCATAATAGGCTACTTTGACTATGGTAGTAGCATTGGTTCAATACCAAGGTAGTAACTTTTATCCACTAAAGGAGGAAGAAATGAGTACAAGTAGGAGATGATTCTTCTTGTCTAATACTAAGGAGTTGCATGCAACTTTTCCTATGTGGGGAAAATCACTGATGTCATTTTCTCATTCTCTGTATGATGGACTGGAGTGAGTTGGAGGTAGGGATCACATAGACTCTACCACCTTGTAGTCCTTGAAGATGTCAAGCACATTTTAGGACAGTACTCTGTTCTGGAATGAGTGATGTGTATGTGTATGAGGCATGGCTTGGGAGAGCAAGTAGTGGGGACAAGAGAATAATAAGTTGGGGTAATAAGGAGATGCAAATTTGGTAAAGCAGCTATTATCATAATTGTTTAAATAATTGTGTTTTCTGAAGACATCTATAATACCACCTTGTTTCCTTCTATATAGGTGTAGCAAGATTACATCTAGGATACAGGTTGAGTTTAAATAGAATTATTCTCCCATATTTTTTATTCTCACTGAATAATCAAACATAATTTTGAGTACATATAATATATATTTTATTATATAACTATATATGTCTGTATATATACAGAAATCCTAGTCACTTCAGTGTGACTTGTGTTTTTATTGAATACATCTATTTCTATATCTTTATATGGGTGTTAGGAAGAGGAAGACTGTGTAGAAGTATAAAATGATTTTTCTAAGAAAGTATAATTGAACTGGAAAACCAATATAAAATAAGTCTCTTTTAAGAAAATCACCCCGCTCTTTGGTGCATTGAATTGTTTTTAAAAATATATATTTTCTATAGTCACAGATAGAACCCTCAAATATGATATTTTTTAATGTAACTCCAATTAGATCCAGATTTCTGAGGTTAGTTTAACTGTAGTTCAGAGGAAATTTTGTTTCTTTTTTAGAAAGCATGTACCAAGACAATTTTCTATTGAAACTGCTTCTAGAGGTCACACAGCAAATTCTGTTTCTGCTCTTTCTTTCCTTGTTCAACCTTTTCCCTTGACCTAAATACACTCCTGTTGGACTCTGAGATTCAGAACATCTGTCTACAACCTTTTGCAGAATCCCTCTAGAGGCCCCATTTTGCTCTTTATTGTATATGACTAACCACAGTAGAAGCCATGAACACATTTAGTTTCCCTACAGGTCGCAGATTGCCTAATTGTCAGTGACAGCAACTTATGCTCTTATGACCACTCACTGCTATATACATTTAGATTTTATGGTATCAACTCATGGATCCGGTGATGTTTATGTAATTGTGTAACCATCTTTGTTTCATGATTATTTTTTTAGAAATGTTTTTTCTCTTTAAGTTTTTCAGAGTTCCAGACTCCTGAAAGTCACTTTGCTCATTATGCCTGTTTATTCACATGAATTAGACTTGCAATGTCATAGGTTAAGCAGATGGGGTGTCAAACTCCTTAAATGCATCCTGTATGACATTTTATATTACCATGGAATGGTGAATCGATAGCACTGTGAATAGATTAGTACTTTTTAGCTATTTGTTATAACCTTCATCTTGCCATACTAAACTTGGAGGAACATAACTGAATTCACTTTTATGTAAACAGACTATCAGCACACCATATTATTATACAGTAATTCTCCTTAAATTACTTTAAAGAGCCAACTCTAAATGAAGACTCAAGTGTCTTGCCTTACTGACTATTATTTGATCTGCAGACTATCTTATCTGATTACAGAAAGGGAAACAAACTCTGGAGATAATGGAAATTCTAATGTAAACCATCAGAATAGGCATGGTTTGGTTTGGTACATGGAGATGAAGATCAAAGTCCTTTAGAAAGGAAACATAGCCCTTTAGGTTGTTGTCAACTAACAGAGACTTAATCAAAGCTAAACTGATTACAAGTCTCCTACAGAACAAGAATTCCAGAGAGCAAAAGCACATCTGAGTTACTTTCTGGAGGTGGGCTCAAAGATTTATGGTAATGCATAGTCTATTTGGAATGGAAAAGCAGAAATGTGAAAGAACTATGTGGTGCTGTAGTTATATGGTTTAAGGAAAGGCCAAGGGCCGGGGAAAGCTGAATGAGTTTCTGCAATCAAACAGAGTTGCAGAGTACAAAGACACTTGTGATTACAGCAAATCAAGATATAAAGAGGTTAAAGAGATAGAATGAACTACATAAGTAGGTTTATGAAATTAATGACAATCTTATACTGTCTGTCTTGTTGAGTTCAGAAAAATGCAGTAATACCTAGTGAATAAGAAACTGGGTGGACACTCAGGTAACATGGATTCTTTTATTCCATTATCTCTTCTTACCTTGTAGCTTAGACAAGCAATCTCATTCTCTTTCATAGTAGTCTGTATAACTGTAACCTCAGTCTCCATTTATTTATTAGGAAGTCTAAGGTTTAGTGAAGTATTGATAGTTGAGTGATTTGGAACTCTTTGGAAGGTCACACTTAAGTCTCTACTCTTTTAGTAGATAAATTGTTCCTTGTTTAAACAAAACAAAGCCCAGATTCATACAAATTAAAAATAATTGCCAAGTTCAAAACTAAAAGCCCCTTTGAAGACAGAGACTTTCTCTTTTTGTTCTGTCAGCACTGAGCCCAGTGCTGGCCTGTCTCAGACACTAGGATGTTTGGAGTTTGATGCAAAATAATTTTGAAAATGACTGTTAGGTTATTTTAAAAAAAAATCAAAGGCATTTTATGAGTGGAGATAGTCATGCTGATATGTTTTGTTTCTCTCTCATCACAAATTCACCTGCTATTGCTTTGCATTTCCTGGATGATCTAAATCTGATATGCAATGCTATTGATGACAGGCAGGCTCATAGAGGGGCCCTAATCATTTATCCTCCTAATATTCATGCCCTATGTAATCTTCTCCTCCTGGGTATGGACTGGGCCTAATACCTTGCTTCCAATGAGTAGAATATGGCAAGTTATGGCGTGTCATTTCTGAGACTAGGCTATAAAAAGTCTGTGACTTCCTTAGTGGTCCTCTCTTGTGCACTCTCTTGCATCACTTGCCTTGAGGGTAAGCTGCCATGCTGTGAGTAGTCCCATGGTGAGATCTCTGTGTCTTGGTGAATCTGTAGTCCAGCAGTCCATGAAGGTCTTCAGACTGGCAATAACAGTGTGAGTGAACTTAATTACCAATTCTTCAACCCTGCTTGTTGAGATGACCACAGTTTCAGGGCACCTTCATGAGTGTTTAAAGTACACCTCTATTCCTGCACCTCAGAAGCATTAAGACAATAAATGTTTGTTGTATTAAACAGCAAAGTTTTGGGGTGATTTGATACTCAGCAACAGTTAACTAACACACTGTTAAATAAAGAGAAAAAACACTCAGGTAAAATGTTTGAAAAATAGAATTGCTTTGTTGCTGACATTGTTGTTTCTGCTGGGGGTTCTAAAGATAGACAGAGGGAAAGGGACAGGGGTAGGAGAAGAATGGGAAAGAGAAAGAGAGAAGAATACCTATCCTGTTTTTCTTTCTATTCCATCAATGACTCATTTTATTGCCCTGTCTTCCAAGATAGCAGTCTTAGAGAGCGACTGAAGTGCATATTTGCTTCCAAACTTGTCTTCAAATATATGAAAGCTGGTTATATAGAATAATATAAAAAATTAATCTGCATCTTCTCTGTGCACAGAACAAAAATTGTAGTATTCTAAATCAATAACAGAGGGCACATGAATAATTTCAAAATTATTTATAAAAAATGTGAAAAAATTTTTTAAGGAGAATGTTAAATGTAGCCTAAATTTACATTGTTATCAAATTTATTGTATATCATTTCATTTTAAACATCATCTTAATACCTTTTATGTTAATTTGTTTATACTAATAATTGCAAATATTTAATGACATATATAAACTTGTTCATGCATCTTTTGGAAGTCTGCATTGCATTTCATCTGCCTGTATGCCCATTTATTATATTTTGTCATGTATGTAATCATAGTAAGTACCAGTATTCTGTAGGCCTTGGTAATACCAGGAAGTTAAATTGTCTTCAAAATAATATTCTATTCATGAGTATATACTGTCTGAGAGCACACTGAATTTTATTAACTATGATTCTGTAACTTCTGATAATTCTTAGGATAGGGAGAAATGTTTTGTTTTTTTTCTTTATTCTTGCCACATATGGTAATTTTCTGAATTCATTATTTTTATAGCATGCCATTTAAATATGAATATTTTAGAAGTTAATTGCAAAGATCATAAATGTGATAGCTGTGAAAAGCATACTGAAACCAGTTATATCTTTTTAATCAAAAACAGAATCCAAGGAAAATACTTGTTCATATCTTTGTCCTCATGGTAATCAATGCATATTTATTACTACCCACAGGCACTGTACTAATATCTGTATACCTTTTTATTCACTCAGTGAGGGGTTTCCAAATTCACCAATTCCATGAAGATTTAATACAAGTACTCATCATCACCATCCCTTAAACTTGGAGAGTACTTTATTGTTCATAAAATATTTTAATATACATCACCTCATTAGTGTTTCATGATGATCCTGGATGTAAAAAGGGCATTTTTCATTATTCTCACTTTTTAGAGGGGGAAATGTAAGCCAAGAATTTAAATGACTCCCCAGATCACAGGTCTAGGAAGTGGTATGCCTGGGTTCCAAATCTATCTACTAACTCCTAGCCAAGTGCTCATTCCATCCATGTTTTTATTTTGCAAATTTCCAACAGGTACAATCATACCAAACTTATAACTAGTAATAGGCGTTGAAACCTTAAATAACTCAGAAGACTGTATGAGCTCTTGAGTGACTCCAATTAAATGGAAAGAAAATACAGTCACTTTGAGTCTATATTCTACTCTATCTGAAATTATTAATCAATTTTGGTAAAAATATGCGAGTCTTACTCATGGAATATTTTCTTGGCACTTATTTCTACTTAGGTTTATGACCCAACTTAACAGATGATAAGGAAAGCCTCTCTTGTTTCAGTTCAAAATGCATTTTGTATTAGAGGAATTGGCACACTTATTATCCTATACCGAGGAGTGTCCAGTTAAAAATCCAATCCATGGCTTAATTGAATGCTTTATCTATGTTAAAGTCATTTTTACAAAGATATATTTGACATTAACTGTTTCTGAGATTTGAGGACCAGGAAAAGTCAGGCACCCAGGGAAGACTTATGTGCGTGTGTGTTTGTGCCCACACTCTTTCCCAATACCACCTTGTCCTTGTTAGGCATTGGGTATGTGTGTTACATTTTTGCCTGGCTTCGAGACTGTGGCTTAATCCTCTAGCGGGGATCACTGACCCACAGGACATTGGAAATGGGAATTCTATGGGAATTTCTGCTAGCTGAGCTGTAAAGAATTTCATTATAACGTGAGTGTTTTAGCTGCTCAGCACATACTTGTTAGAAAGTTAATTAACACATACCCACTTCAATAACAGAAAACTTTCATAGACGCAAAGAAAGTGGGACTGGGTCTGTCATTTTCTTTATCAGAATTTCCTTGGATTAGTTGAGTTGTCTGCTAAGCATGCACTTGAATACCCTTCACATTTGAGGTTCCTCCTGATCAGTGGTTGAAAGCAGCTGCCCTGTGGTGACAGGGGCTGGAAAGAGCTCCTAGTGGGTCTCTGGAGGAACAATGTTTTGTGCAAGGGGTGAATTCTGGGCTCAGAGCACCTGGGTCAGCCAGTTGTTTTGATCGTTTACCCAGGAGGGAGTGATTGACCAGGAAGCATCAAGGTTGATTTGTTGATTAAAATTATAATTCAGCATTTACATTTTCAAAGTACCTTATAATTGCTAATGAGCTGTTCCTCAAAGTGGGCCTTGGAGGAAAGTCAGCACTGCAGTCCCCACTGTGCAACTGAGGAAACTGAGACACAGGGATGTTAAGTGACTCACTCAAGGTCGCCCAGCAAGTTCACTGAGGAGGTGTCTTTGAATGAACTTTAGAACCTTGCTTTCTACAGCTGGCCTCTGGATCTTGGGGTCAGGGGACAAGGGGAGGGGATCATCCCTAAGGGAGCTCACTCATCTTGGAGCTCTGTTGTTTAAATATGGCTCACTGTGGGTCTGCGACTTAATGAAATAAGGACAACCATCCTGGCTCCTGAAAGATGTCAGGTAAATGTGGTCCTGGAGGAAGTTGACCTGTGCTGGACTGTGATTTTGTAAGCTCTACTCAGAAAGTCTATTTTCAGTGTTCCAGTGTCTTTGCTCTGACTCTCCAACAGATCTCCCAGGAAATCTTTCTGTTTCAACGGGCCCACTCTGAGATTAGCTCATGTTCATGATAATCTCCCCCTTCGATTTCTGCTTAATCAAAATGAACTGCCGTATTTTTTTCCAGTTACAAGGAAGTGAAGTGACTATCCATCTTTTATCAGTGCTTAAGGGAGACACAGACCTTCACAACCCCCTTGAGTCACGTTGCTGAGGATATTTCTTTCTCTGGGCTCCCCACGTCACTGGGTGTACCTTTATTTTTGCATTTGCAGCATTATAATACATATTTTCTCTGTCACTTTCCAGGAAAGTTTTCACTACTTTGTGTCTCTAAGATCTTGTACCATGTCTATTTAATCACAAGCATTTAGTATGAAATGCTTGTTAATAAAAAGATAAGTTTCTTTTTTTAACAAGTGGCCAAACATTTTATTTCTTCCCAGGAAGGAGTAATAGAGATAGAGTGAGGAAATAAAAAAGAGTAAAAAGGGCTTTGGGAGGCTGAGGTGAGTGGATTGCCTGAGCCCGCAGGTTTGAGACCCACCTGGGCAACGTGGTGAGACCTCATCTCTACCATAATTCAAAAAATTAGCCGGGTGTGGTAGTGCACGCCTGTAGTTCCAGCTACTTGGAAGGCTGAGGCAGAAGGATCGCCGGAGCCCAGCAGGTCGAGGCTGCAGTGGCCGGGAGCGGCCACTGTACTCCAGTCTGGGCGACGGAGTTAGACTCCAACTCAAAAAAAAAAAAAAAAAAGAAAA
>NW_007127126.1:0-548 GCF_000164805.1 Carlito syrichta
ATATCTTGTCCCTTTACTAACCACTACACTGTGTTACAAAGATGTTCTACTTTTCAGTCCACTTGCTGTGTACAATCATTTATTTCTTCCCAAATTCTTACCTGCATCTATTATTGTTTGTTTATTATGATGTCCAGTCTTACAGAGGTATGTGGTATTTCAAAATGGAATCATTTGCATTTCTTTGATGATGACTGAGGTTGAGCAATTTTCATGTGTCAGCTGACTGTCCGTATCTCTTCTTATGGAAAGTGTCCAATCACGTATTTTGCACACTTTTCAAAGGTAATGTTTGTCTGATTTTTCTGAATGAGTTTCTTGCAGATCCTAGATTTTATGCTCTTTTACAGATATATAGGTGGATAATCGTTTTTCCCATTCTGTTGGCTGTACCCCTGCTCTTCTGATGCTTTCTTTTGTTTTGAACTATATTAATTTGATGATATCCAACTTGTCTGTTATACTTCTTAATGCATGGCATTTAGGGTTCTGAAGAGGAATTAGTTTCTGGGCCCAATTCTCGTAATGGAGTCTCCTGCGTTTTCTAA
>NW_007127127.1:0-637 GCF_000164805.1 Carlito syrichta
GGTTTTCTGATATCACTTATATTTACCTGGCTTTGCCCCACTTTCCTCATGCTTCTATCACTTGCTTCCAGAGTGAAATATAAGGAGTATGTGATGGGATGAATGACATATGGAGATTTTTCCGCACATACTGAATTCACAGGTTGTACTCCAGTATAAATGTGTTATTCAGATTAAGATTTGGAGATTGATTGAAGGTTTCTCCACAATGACTACCTTCTTTAATCTCACATAGCCTATCATATGACTTTTGTTTTTAAAATATCATGACATGCTAGCATTGCTTTCAGCAATATTACTTCCTATCCTGAGTGCAAATTAACTTTGATTTCTCTAAGGATATTTGCACTGATCTTTAATATCCTGGTTTTCCCATTTGCTTCCTATAGAAGCTAGGTTCCTGAAGGTTGCTTGATTCACATATCTATAAAGATTCTTCTAGGGAGAATCCAGGAAAGCCCACTGTTTGTAGTTGAAGTTCACAGTAACATCCTCAAAGGCAACTGAGACCATTTCCCAACTTCTGAGGCCCTCCCCTCCATAACTCCAGGACTAGGAGGTCACAGGGTGATATAAGCTACAGCAGAGTTACCTGGGCTTACTGGAAAGTAGGAGACACAGCAGTGAAACAGGACCC
>NW_007127128.1:0-675 GCF_000164805.1 Carlito syrichta
CAAGGTCCCTCCCAGTATGATGTCAAAGTTCTGAGGCTGATTTCATGAATGACGATTTGACATGTTTGTTGCCCTGACATTACTTACCACTTTTAATGTAAAAATTAGCCTTTTAGTCAATCAACAGATTCAATGAAATAACCATTAAGTTAACATAATTCTTTTCAGACCTGGAATTACAATAAAGATTTCATATTAAACCATGAAGAATCATGAATAGCGAAAATAATTGTATCAAAAGAAACGAAGCAGGAGCTATCGAAGTTCCAGACTTCAAACTTTACTATATGATTACAGAAATCAACACAGTCTGGTATTGGTAAAAGAATAGGTCCATAGTCCAATGTATCAGGACAGAGAATTAAATCCTCAAATACTCAGCACACTCATTGTTGAAAAAACCTCCAAGACCCACTGGGTAATGGAGAACATATACAATAAATGGTGCTGGGAAAAGGCTGACAACATGCACAAGATTGAAACAGGACCCCTGTCTATCACCATACACATTAACTCTAAATGGATCAAAGACCTAAACTTAAAACACCAAATTATAATAATCTTAGAAATCGCAGGAGACACCATTAGGGAAACTGGAAGTGAAAACTAGTTCATCTTCAGAGCCCTAAATACCCATAACTTAAGAAGTAAATTAGACCAGCGGGTTTACATCAA
>NW_007127129.1:0-608 GCF_000164805.1 Carlito syrichta
ACTGTATTCAGCCAGGAGAGGAGCAGAGGGGCTGCGAAGGGACACACACATGAGGCCAGTGGTGAATTCACTGACTCAGCTAAGAAGGAGAGTGAGTAGTACCCTGATGGCTGAAAGAGTGAGTGCTGCGTGTGGCCACTTCACTCCCAAGGGTCCTGCTGATGTTCTGAATTACATACAGATAGACTAAAATAGTTTACTGATTTTTTTTCCTTCTGGTACAAATAATTTTAACACAATTTGAGAAAATACAAAAACTTATATGAGAGAAATCATCCTTCCATTCAGATTTGACCCTTGGCAATATTCCTTTATTTTTGTTAGACATGTAAATATAATCACAAATAAAGATCATGTTTTATGTTCTGTTTTGTTCCCAGACTTTTTCAATCAAAATGATACCCTAAACATTTATTACATTATTTACTGTTCTTAGAAATATGCCAGGCTTTTTGAGAAGCAATTTATTTATTTATTTATTTTTGAGTTGGAGTCTCACTCTGTCGCCCAGACTGGAGTGCAGTTGCCGCTCCCGGCCACCGCAGCCTCGACCTGCTGGGCTCCGGCGATCCTTCTGCCTTAGTCTTCCGAATAGCTGGTATTACAGG
>NW_007127130.1:0-737 GCF_000164805.1 Carlito syrichta
CCTAATCCTTGGAACTGTGTAACCTTATATGGAAAGGGGGACTTTGCCAATGAGATTAAGATGAAGGACCCTGAGATGGGAATGGTAGTCTGTTACCCAAGTCAGCCAAACCCAATCACAAGTCCTCAAAACCTTCCCCAGCTGTGGTCACCAAGCAGCTATGACTACAGAAGGCAGCAGAGAGGAGCCGTGTCTCTGGCATTGGAGATCGGGGAAGAGCCATGAACCAAGGAACGTGGGAAGTTTTTGGAAGCTAGAAAAGGTAAGAAAAGAAGTGGTCCTCTAGTGAATCTTCCAGGAAACATTGTAGCTCGGCCAACACCTTGGTTTGAGCCCAGGAAGATGTTCATTGTGCTCCAGACCCGTGTAATTGTAAGACATTACATTTGTGTTGTCTCAAGCCACTGAGCTTGTGGCAATTTAGGCCCTAAACATGTGTGAGAAGCACAGTCAGAGAGGAAGGCCACATCTGACCCAGAGAGCTGAATGAAGGATGAGAGAAATGGGAATAAAAACGTTTTAAGGAATGACAGCAAGCCCAGTGAGAATACCTAACACAAAAGGTTTATAAGGTAAATCTTTCTGAAGAAATCCTGCTCTCACTCTAAACTCCACCCTAAGATTGTGTTCTGGGAAGCCTGATTTGAGCCAAGTGAGAACATCTAAAGACAATCGGAATAAAACTCATAGTGTGGGGCTCTCCTCATGGTTTCTCCCTCCATTGCAGTCCAAGGTCA
>NW_007127131.1:0-532 GCF_000164805.1 Carlito syrichta
TGGAAGCGCTCTCCAAGTGGACTGGCCACATCCCTAGGGATGTGGTGCGGGACGTGACCCAGATCAACCCCATGCTGGCTTGACATAGCTATTACCCCTATGCAAACTCACCTAACTAAGGCAACCCTGACCCCATTGTCATCAATAACATACACTGGGTCTTGAAATGTTACTATAAAACACCAATCTGAACGGATATTTTTAGGTGAACCAGAACAGCATCTCCTTCCACTTAGAAAACTCATGATTTCCAGATCTCTGCAAATGGCTTTGTTTCCAAGAAGAGGAGAAACTTCATTCAAGTGGAAATTAAACCTCTAATTCAAGCATATTGCTTGCTATTAATTGCCAAAACAGGACTGCTAATGAGGAACCTATTTGTATATGTTTGCAAAAGCTGAATCATTGAAAACATACCGTGAAACTCTTTATCTTTGGACACTCAAAGACAGAGAGCAAAGAATATGGAAGTAATTCATCTTTTGAAATTTATGCATTTTATATTTTTTCCCTTAAGAAGTTATTTTTTTTT
>NW_007127132.1:0-687 GCF_000164805.1 Carlito syrichta
CCTTGGTAAGATTATTTAAATAATTATTTCACCTAATAGTCACATTTATATTTTTATGGTATGTTTAGGCTTTTATGGGAGATTCCACAACCAAATGTGCATAGGTTCTCCTTTTGCTTTTGCCAAGACCTCATAGAGAATATTATCCATTACCACTCTGTGCCTCTGTACAAATTTTCATATAAGAAAATTCTGTTAGTTTAGAAATAGGAAAGTCTTTACTTTTCTGATAAACTTATGTTTTTTTCACTCAGCTGATGGAAGTTATCTTGTATCTGCATCTACATTTTAGCTGCCATAAATTTGCAACAGTTTTCTAAGTCAAAGTCATGTCAGCTTTATCATTGGGCATGATTTCTTATTTTTGGAACATATTCTTTTACTTGTTTCTTTTAAACTAGTGCAGATTTCTTATAAGGAGGTGTAACAAGAAGAGTAACACAGGAAAACCTATATGGACTGTGGATGGGATAAGAAGTGATAAAATGAGCTCAATGACAAGATTTTGAAATTATCTGCAGGTATAATCAGGAAGTACTGCTAATAACTGTGGGAATAATCACAGAGAACAGGATAGTAGTTGTCCAATAGCCTGGGTTCAAATGTTGGTTCTGTCACTTTCTTGCTCTGTAGCCTGGAGAAAATTAAATTAACTCCTTTGTGCCTTAGTTACTTTATCATCTATAA
>NW_007127133.1:0-848 GCF_000164805.1 Carlito syrichta
GAGTGCAGAGAAGGCTCATTACAGGTGAATTGAACTCTGGAGAAAGACTTATTGCTGTGTAATTGGACTGGGGACAGAGAAAAGAGAGCATGTAGAGGCACTTTTGACTGTGGCCTGTGTTCTGTGTTATTATTCCTGTCTCCACATCTAAAGAAAGAATTTTTGAAATGCGGTGTGATCTGATATAAATTCAACTGAAGGCTATGGGTGCTTGGTAGATGTCATCTATCTATCTATTTTCCAAGTTTTTATTTCTTGAACTGAACTTTACTGCATTTGTGACTGGAAAAACTTTCTCCATTTATGCACATGTGGATGTTCAAATCCTATCCATTCTTCAAATGTCACCTGTAAGGACCTCCCTTTAGTAAAAACTATTTTTCTCCTAGCAAAGAGTTATTTATGTTTAAAATTTTAACATAATTTTACTTGTACACTTTTTAATGAGGCATCGCCTTATATTGAAAATATTTTGATAACTCTAAAATATGTAAAATTGATTCACCTATTCTGTCTCCCTTGATACAAACATTTGTTGAGAAAATGAGTGAACCATATGAAAAAGCGTGGCTGAATTTACTAAGACAAATGTAGAAGAAAGAATACAACAATGACCTGTGCCTGGTGCTTGGTAAAGCATGTTATTTTGGAATTGACTATTCACCAAGTGTTTAACAAAACTTAACCTGCTATAAACTATTTACATTCATGTATCCAAAAGTAGTGGTAAAATCTAGGAGTCAGTTCATAATATTGATTATTCTTCTTTGCCTCACAATCAGAGAATGGACGCATAAAATTAGATTCTCTTATGTTGTTTCACCATCAATTTATATCTGCCTAAGTGG
>NW_007127134.1:0-696 GCF_000164805.1 Carlito syrichta
AATGATCACATATCTATTGGCAAGATTGTGTTTTGAGGAAGGGAACTATGACAATTAATGAAAGTATATGTTTTTTTAAAAATACCAGCAAAGTGGTTGGAGAGAAAAGAACATATTTCAGATCAGTAGATGCATGCTAGCTGTCAAGATTTTACCCATTTGCAGCATCAGTTACAATTAAAGCCTTTATCTAGTTATCCTTATTGATAGCCCTCTTCAAATCTCCAAAACCTGTCTGTTTTTGTACCAGCTGATCTGGGGTGCTAGAAGGAATGCAATTGGAATTGTGCCTTGCTAATTCCACATCTTTGGTGGTGTGGTAATGTCTGTGGTTTCACTAAGAATGCAATCAAAATTGACCCTTGAATGATGCGGGGGATTAAGGTCACTGACCTCCTGGGCAGTGGAAAATCTGCCTATAAATTTTGATTCCCCCAGTACTTAACTACTAATTGCCTACTATTGGTTAAAAACCTTTCCAATACCATATACAGTTGATGAACACATATTGTGTTTATGTATCTTCTACATATTATTGCAATAAAGTAAGCTAGAGGAAAGAACATAAGAAGAAATTCATGAGGAAGAGAAAATGTATGTATTATTCAGTAAGTGAAAGAGGATCACCATAAAGATTTTACTCTTGTCATTTTCACATTGAGTAGGTCGAGAAGAAATGTGTAGGTCATGGCACAG
>NW_007127135.1:0-737 GCF_000164805.1 Carlito syrichta
CCTTTACTTGTATTAATAACATATTGCATAATCATTGTCATTTTCTATAACATTATATATTATTGACTACAAATTAGGCCATGCTATAGACACTGACCAGAAAAAATATAAAATTATGATCACCAATACAAGTAACAGAGTCTAACATAATATCAGTTATTATAAGGACATGTGATCAAATCATAACTTCATATATATTATATATATGTTTATAATTTTCATGGTTTTAAAACTTAAACCTTCATATTCATGAACAAGTTTTTAAACAAAAACTGCCCCAAGTGTGAAAAAAATTGAGACTGTCAGATATGAGTTAATGAGGGATAACAGTGTTCATATCTCAGTCACAATAGTGAACTTGAGTTAGAAGCACCCATTTTGATTAATACTTTACCAAATATGAAACTAAAAGTTTTTTTCATATTTATTAATATGTAATTTTGATTTTAGAGAACCTTAAAACCAGAAGAAAAATTAATAAAAAACATACAGCTCAATCTTGAGTGATTCCCTCATCAGTAGTATTATCAGTTGAATAAAGTTGTCGGTGCTGAAATAAGAATAAACCTGACAAATCTTAAACAATGCGTGATGAGAGTGCTGCATCTTTGGTTATCATCATCCCTGTCAACTTGTTTTGAGAGAATTCTGGGTTTTAGTATGTTTAATTCCAACTATTAATTACCCTTTTATAGAACACTAAAGAAAACAGGCAGGACACTCAGTCACTCTACTCA
>NW_007127136.1:0-458 GCF_000164805.1 Carlito syrichta
CTGGGAAGTCCCCGAGAGCAGTCTTTTCCTGTTCCCAACCCCACTCACCTAACCCCAAGGCAGATTCCATTTCCAACCCCTCTTCCATACCCCAGAGGCACCCAACCACAGCAGTGAGTCCCTGTCTGAGAAATGGGCCTGCTCCACCACCATCCTTTTAGCAAACTACAGTGTCATATTTCAGGGTCACAGGTAAATACAGGGGAGATAAGCCCTGGCATGTGACCTAGAGGATGACACTTCTCAATCTTAGGATTCAGATACACAAATTGCCTCCTTCCTACCCACTTAGCATGATTCCCTTCATTGATCACTGCCCCCATCCCCCACACACACTCTTGGGAAACCAGGGTTACTGCAGAGCCTTGTGGCAGTGGGGATGTGGCAGTGGACACTATGTGCTCACCCTCAGAAGCCTGATAGTGCCCATCTCTGTGGCCCTACTGTCTCACTTCTCT
>NW_007127137.1:0-357 GCF_000164805.1 Carlito syrichta
CTTGTTGTGCATGTGCATCTTCCCGGGGAAGGAGCTTTTCAAAATGTGCAGCGCTCTTTAGGGGCTATCTATGTTATTCTCACTTGGTGCATGCTGCAACACATGAGTCTGAGTCTCGCGGTTTTCTTCTCATTTGGACTTCGGCTGTGCAGAGCGCCTCTGTTTGAACTAAGAGTTCTCTCATGGGACACGCTTTGCCCATGTGCAGCTCTACGCTGCCACCCAGGGGGCGATGGGAACCCCACAGTGGAGCAAGAAGGCATTACTTGGTGAATTCCCTGGGTGCATTCTGAAATGTTTCTCGCTTTCAAATTTTTGTGTGGGAGGATACACAATTGCTCTGCCAAACGCATTGAC
>NW_007127138.1:0-616 GCF_000164805.1 Carlito syrichta
GTCTCACTGTGTCACCCAGACTGGAGTGCAGTGGCCGCTCCCGGCCACGGCAGCCTCGACCTGCTGGGCTCCGGCGATCCTTCCGTCTCAGCTTTCCAAGTAGCTGGAACTATAGGCGCGTGCTACCACGCCGGCTAATTTTTGAATTATTGTAGAGATGAGGTCTCGTCAAATTGCCCAGGCGGGTCTCGAACCCTTGAGTTCTTAATAACCAATACAGAGTAAGTTCCTTAAGGGTGGTCGCACAGGGCGCTGCTCAGGGAGTGGGTGGGGGAGGAGGAGTGTGTCTGTGGCGTTAAATGGCCCTGCGAGTGCTCGGTTTCTCGAAGCCTCAGTTTCCTCCATCCTCCAGGAAAATAAGGGTAAGGCTGTCTACCTCGCGGGAAAAGCCTTTCTGTAGAGGGCTCACACAGCCTGGCGTGAAAAACGGTGACTATTATTTCATTCGCTGCAGCGGTGTCGCACAGTGCTGGCACAAAAGCAGGGGCCTAAACAGTGTCTGCAGACAGAATGAATGATTGCATGTTCAAGCTCATGTCCCAACTCAATAAACGCCACTTACAAACCCAAGGTGCAAGATTTATTCTCAGAGATCAGGAATTCCTGCTTCTTCTAA
>NW_007127139.1:0-708 GCF_000164805.1 Carlito syrichta
CAGCTTCTTTGATTTCACATATGACTCAAGATTCATCCATGTTGGAGCATGTGTTCGAATTTCACTTATTCTGTGTTGTGTGTATGTGTGTGTGTGTTTGGGTCTCACTCTTCACCCAGGCTAGAGTACAGTGGCATGATCATAGCTCACTGCAGCCTCAACCTCCTGGGCTCAGTTTCCTGAGGAACTGAGACCTCAGACGAGTGCCACTATACTTTTTGGCTCAGACAATCCTCTCGACTTGGCCTACCAAATGTTGGGATTGCAGGCCTAAGCCACTGAGCACAGCAGAATTTCATTTGTTTTTAACCTTATTTTCAAATACTCTGCCACCTTCACTGTTCTCTTGCCTCAGGGAACTTCTTGTTCCTTGAATGAATGCAATCATGTTTTTAATAAATTAAATATGAGAATAGAAACATGTACTTCTGACAATACCTGCAGGATAGCTTATAGAGCATATAAAAGTAGAAAAATTGAACTAGAGAAGACAAAAATGCCATGTATAAATGACTTAACTTTCTTATGTTGTAACTTTTTAATATATTGTGTAACCTTTCAAAAAGTCTTTTTTTATAATACCATATTTTGAATAACACTAGAATTTGTGATATAAATGTAGCTAACATTGATTTATATAATTACAAAATTAACTATGAAAAATTAGTTATGCTATAGTTTTATAGATAAATGTTATATTTGGTAGTA
>NW_007127140.1:0-792 GCF_000164805.1 Carlito syrichta
AATAAATTAGCTTTCTATTTTTGGATATAAATTTCAGCCAAATGGGTCATTCTTTCTTTCTTTATTTCTTTTGAGCTGTTCCCACTCTGTTTCCGAAGGTGGAATGCAGTAGGACACTCAAAACCATCACAGTCTCTAACTACTTCATGCAGGCAATCCTACCAGCTCAAACTCCAAGTAGCTGGAACTACAGGTGTGCCTCACTCAGCCTGGCTAATATTTTGATTTTTATTGTAGAGACGAGGTTGCACAAAATTGCCCAAACTGGTCTTAAACACCTCACTCAGACCATACGCATGACATGGCCATCAAAAGGGTTGGGATGATAGGAGTCAGCCACCACACCTGGCCTCCTTTTTTAAAAAAAGTCTTATTTAACTGGGTGAGGTTGCTCAGGCCTGTTATCCCAGGACTTTGGCAGGGAGAGGATTGCTTGAGCCTAGGGATTCGAGACCAGCTTGAGTATATTGACAAGACTTCTGCTGTACAATGAATTAAAAAACTAGGCGGGCATGGCAGTCATCCCAGCCTTTTTCTTGCAGAGGTGAGATTATTGCCTGAACGGAGGGCTTCTAGACCAGCCTGGGCACCTCGGAAAAGGCCTGTACTCTACAATATATAAAAGAAATAGCCAGGCATGGTGGTACATGACAGTAATTTCAGCCACTCTGTACGATAAAGCATGTCATCCCAGCTACTGAAAACCTATGCCGAATGATCACCAGAGCCAAGCAGAATGTAGCTGCGGTAGACATGAGCATGCGAATTATTCTCCAGTGGCTATTACTGATG
>NW_007127141.1:0-754 GCF_000164805.1 Carlito syrichta
CATTTTTAGTGGTCCCACTGAGATTCTGGCATCTAACATACATATTGTATCCACTTGTGAGGAAAGTGACTCCATTTTTCAGAAATCAAAGTGGAAATTTAGAAAATAATGCAAACTCTTCAAACCCAGAAACGCTTTATGTTTTCAAAGAGTTCCGCGAAGTCCCATGTCCAGTCGTTTATATCAGTTTTCAGAAGTCCACTTACCAGACACCCTTGGGTGTGTCTTCAGTTCTACCCTTGACTAGTCACAATGCATGACATTTTCCACCAAACCGTATCTGCTGTTCACCCTGCCTACTTAATAAATACCTGCCCTGTCCCAGAATGTAATACGATAGCTGTAACTGTAGAGAAGGTTTGCCTGGGCTCCCTGCTTCAGAATTACTTCTTAGACTCCCAAAGGAATGCCACCATCTTATTCACATTCCATTTCGGTCCTTGAAACAACACCACAAAGGGGCATCAATCTGCTTGTCATTCCTACTCGGTCCTGAGAGCAACACCACAAAAGGGCATCAACATGCTAATCATTCCTACTCGGTTCTATTCCAACAGAAGCTGCAGTGACACTGGGTCCTGTCCGGTGCCGAAGGCATCATTTACATGCTTCTGTATCATAGTTTTTCTTTGGAGTAGGGAGTCTCACTCTGTCATCCAGACTGCATTGTAGTGGCACGCTCCAGGTCACCGCAGCCTCGACCTGCTGGGCTCTGGCGATTCTTCCACCTCAGTCTTCCAAGTAGCTGGAATTA
>NW_007127142.1:0-782 GCF_000164805.1 Carlito syrichta
GTCTTATTACCATTACATAATATTCAGTCAGATTATGAATAAGAATGATGTATAACTTCTGCTGTAATCCAGTATATCTATGGATAACTAAACAACCCAGAATTTCAACAGATACTTTTTGAAGTATGAAAAATAAAAATGAAAGAAATTATTTTTTAAACACATTTTTAAAAAATTGACAAAGTGAATTGTAGGTACAGATATGCTGTTCTGCTATCGTTTAATATATGTGACATTCTCATGAGATACACTGCAGGGTATCTCATCACTGAGCAGAACTTACCACAGGATGCAATCATTTTGAATCCACTTCTGACAAATATAATCTTTCAGTTTCCAATTTAGACTATTAAAAAAACATTTTCTTCAGATTAAAAATGTACACTTGCCGGACTCGGTGGCTCAGCCTGTAATCCCGTGCCTTTGGGAAGCTGAGGTGAGTGGATTGCCTGAGCCCATGGGTTCGAGACCCGCCTGGGCAGCGAGACCTCACCTCTACAATAAATAAAAAAATCAGCCGGGCATGGTAGCGCATGCCTGTAATTCTGGCTACTTGGAAGACTGAGGCGGAAGGATCGCCAGGAGCGGCCACTGCACTCCAGTCTGAGCGACAGAGTGATACTCCGACTCAAACAAAAAAAAACAAAAAACAAAACAAAAATGTACACTTAATGCTAAACCATGATAAATATCTGTCATCTAACATAGAAACACTTTGTAAATTTGAAAGGGTCATTTCAAGTTAACATGTGCTTGTATAAATTAATGAGATGCATGTTAAA
>NW_007127143.1:0-782 GCF_000164805.1 Carlito syrichta
CTCCCATGTAGGGTTGTTTAGAGGCAGACTAGCTAAGGGCCTCCAGTTAGCTCTCACATCGACTGGTTATGAATCCCAGATCTGCCGCTTACAATCTGTTTGACTTTAGGCAAGTTTGTGAACTCTTTTAGCCTCAGTTTACTCATCTAGACAGTAAGGAGACTCACAACAGAAGCCCACTCTGGATTAGTGAGTTAATTACATGAGCCACATATCTAGACTACTTAAAACAGTACCAGGTGCATTTTAATTACGATGGAAGTGTTTGCTGTTATTATCATTATTATAGTATCAGGAAATATTGACTGTGCCCTTCTAGTTCCTTCCCTCTCTTCCCAGTATGAACTGGAAAAAAGCAAATTTCCTCATGTATATGTTTAGAAGAAACATGGTGTGTTAGCATCACAAAGACCTAGGTTCAAATCACATTTGTTGTTACCTTTTGCTCTAGTGTGAAACTTTGTTCAGACAAGCTGTTTCCCTTTATAGCTGGCCTCTCCCTGCCCCCTCCCTTGGGGAGTGGCCTCTGACCAAGGTTGTCTCCTAAGGGTATGCATATTACCAGCAATGAGTTATGGAATGCAGGTGACCAATCATAGCTGAAAACAATGAAGTCATCACTCAGTCAATATAATTGTACTCACCATATAGGGATTTGAATAATTAGCTTGATTGCTTTGATTAAAAAACTGCTTGCCATAGTGCCTCAAGGTGTGGATTCTTCACCCACCTGCCACTCTCAGTGCCCCTCCTGTAAGTTTTTTGTTTTTTTTTTTTTAGTC
>NW_007127144.1:0-678 GCF_000164805.1 Carlito syrichta
TGCCCCGTGTCTCATCCATTTTTGCCCCCCTCAGGCCTAACACCTTTGATCTTGTGCATTTTCGCCCTCCCAACACCCCGGACCCAGCGCCCCAGGCCTCGTGCATTTTCACACTCCCAGACCCAGGGCTCTCTCCTTGAGCTGGGACAGTCATTTTCTCCTGCCTTCAGACATTAAAGCTACTAGTTCTTGGGCCTTTGGACATTGAGACATGCACCAACACCTCACCCTTGCCCCCTTGTAAGTGCCTCAGACCTTCAATCTCTGAATAAGAATTGCACCATTAGCTGCTTAGGTTCTCAGGCCTTCAGACTCATACTGAGTTGCACCACTGGCTTTCCCGGTTCTTCACCTGGTTTATATCATGGGACTTCTCAGCCTCCGTAATGGCATGAGTCATTCTTGTAATAAATCCTCTAATATATATGTACATATGTCCTATTGGTACTGTTTCTCTGGAGAACCCTCACTCATTCTGATTTAGTACCAAGAGTGACTCCAGAACAGAATTTCTTTTTGACTTGAAGTCTCACTCTGTCACCCAGACTGGAGTGCAGAGGCACACTCCCAGCCACCACAGCCTCCACCTGCTGGGCTCCAATGATCCTTCTGCCTCAGCCTTCCAACTAGCTGGAACTACAGGCGTGTGCTACCACGTCCGGCTAATTTTTTGCTTAA
>NW_007127145.1:0-697 GCF_000164805.1 Carlito syrichta
TTTAGCAAGGAGTAACAATAGGTTTGATCATCCTCCCACCTGACAATCCTCCTGTATCTCCCCAGAAGGCAAGAATGACTCAAACCAAACAGTCACACCTCAACAAAATAGACAAAGGTGAAATGCAAGCCAGGCTTGGGAAAGCTCCCAGCACACATCTGAGCAGCCACACTGCTGGGACAGCTGCCAGGTATGATTGGGGAGTGGCTGCTACACCACAACAGGACCTCTGTGGAGCCTTTGCACAGGAGGACCATTTAACCAGGGGCAGGGCCTGCCACCTTATGACCTGATTTCACTTTTCAGTGGCACAGAACACACCCTGCCACATTGCAAATTTGAGAAGCCATGGAGGCCCCATGAGGCCAATCCCTTTGATGGAAGACTGGGCCATGGCCACTGGAGTCAACACTGGACTGCAGGTTGGTGAGGACAGCTGGGCAGGGTGAGAATCTCAGTGACAGGACCTGAACAGGAACTTACCTCAGGCTTAATTGAGGAATGTTTTGGTAAAGCTACAGTAGACACCTGTCACCTTGTGTGTTCAAAATCCATTTCCCAAACTTTGGGGCAGTATCTCAAGCTAGTCGAGGAGAACCTCCTTTCTCCACTTATATTCTCTGGGGTGCTGGTTCTAGGCTGATCAACACCAAGCCCTTGACCCACCCAACCCCAATGGCTCCTAGGCTCAAGTGCA
>NW_007127146.1:0-762 GCF_000164805.1 Carlito syrichta
AAACGTTAAAAATATTAAATATGCTGACTTGTGAATAAAGTATATTTTTCCACTTTTTAGGGTCTCTTTAAGTTCTTTCAGCAATGCTTTGCAGTTTGCAGTGCACAAACATTGCATGTTTTTGACAAATTTTTGTCAGATCTCTTACATATTTCATATTTTTATGCTACTGTGAAAAATAATTTGAAAATTAAATTTCTAATTGTTGCTAGAGTATAAAATACCATTGATTTTTAATATTTATCCTATATTATTGATATTATTAGTTCAAGCATTTAGTTCCAGTAACTTTTAAAAATGTAAATTCCAATAGATTTTTTTAGTTGGAGTCCCACTCCGGCACCCAGTCTGGAATGCAGTGGCAGACTCATGACCACCACAACCTTGATCTAGTGGGCTCAGGTAATCCTTCTGCCTCAGCCTTTCAAGTAACTGGAACCACAGGCACATGCCACCACACCTGGGTAATTTTTAAAAAATTTATTGTTGGCCTCGCCAAGTTGCCCAGGCTGATCTTAAATTCCTGGACTCAGGCAATCCTCCACCTCAGCCTCACAAAGTGCTGGTATTATAGGCGTGAGTCACTGTGCTCAGCGGCCAACAGACTTTCTACCTAATCACATTGCCTGTGAATAAAACAATTTGATGTCCCTCTTTCAAATCCTTCCAATTTATTTTCTTGTCTTACTGCACACTGTTTTGAATTTTAATGTGATATTAGCAAAAGTTTTAAATTGGAATCTATAAACTGTTCCTGATCCA
>NW_007127147.1:0-779 GCF_000164805.1 Carlito syrichta
GCTGTCATAATGACAATTAGACATGCTTGTTTCCTTGACTTTGCTTACCTCTTTTAACGTAAAAATTAGTATTTTAGTCAATCTACAGATTCAATGAAATAACCATTAAGTTAACATCCATCTTCTCAGACCTGGAAATTACAATAAAGAATTCATATGAAACAATAAACAATCATGAATAGCCAAAAGAATCTTATCAATGAAGCAAAGCAGGAGCTATCGCAATTCCAGACTTCAAATTTTACTATATTTTTACAGTAATCAACACAGGCTGGTATTGGTACAAGAATAGGTCCATAGGCCAATGGATCAGGGCAGAGAATGAAATCCTCAAATTCTCAACCCATTTATCTTTGAAAAAACCTCCAAGACCCACTGGGTAATTTAGAACATATTCATTAAATAGGGCTGGAAAAAGACTGACAGCATGTACAAGACTGAAACAGGACCCCTATCTGTCACCATACACTTTAACTCTAAATGCATCAAAGACCTAAACATAAAAAACCAGATTACAATAGTCTTAGCAAACTCAGGAGACACTATTAGGGAAACTGGAACTGGCAACTAATTACTATCGAGAGACCTAAATACTCATGCCTTAAGAAATAAGTTAGACAAGTGAGATATCATCAAATTAATATACGTCTGCTAAACAAAAGAAACCATCAGAAGAGCAGGGATACAGCCAACAGAATGGGAAAAATGGTTTTCCACATATCTGTAAATAGGTATAACATCTAGGATCTACAATAAACTCAAACACTCAGAAATATCAC
>NW_007127148.1:0-435 GCF_000164805.1 Carlito syrichta
AATCTTACAAATGCCAGTAAGGAAATTAATACAACCTTCATTTAAAAGGTCGGAGACAGATTACTTTTTCAATTACTAATGGCCAGAAAACATGAAAAAAAGCATGCCACTCTATGGATAAAAATGCTAATTATAAAAATGAAATATCAATATCATTTGGTACCTAGAAAAGTAGCACAGGGTGAATATAGAAATCGATTCATCTTTCCAGATAGTCAGTTTGAGAACATGTTTAAGACTCATCAAAGCAGGCATATCCTCTGACTCAGGAATTCTAGGAAATCTCTCTTAAGAGCTATATACAAGAATGCATGTTTTTAGTGCTGTTTATTTGACAGGAATACATGGAAACAATGACTACAACAGGAATAAGTTACAGATTATTCCTTTGTTTTTGTTTTTGTTTTTGGAGTTGGAGTCTCACTCTGTCACTCA
>NW_007127149.1:0-562 GCF_000164805.1 Carlito syrichta
GAAACCCTTCAGGCCTGGAGAGCCTGGAACCCTATCTTCAAAGTTCTAAAAGAGAAGCAATTTCAGCCAATAATAACCTACCCTTACAAACTAAGCTTCATTAGTGAGGGAGAATTGAAATATTTTCCAGACATCCAATCCCTAAGAACCTACGCTGCCACCAGACCACCTCTACAAGAAACACTTAAGAAACTACTGAACACCGAAGAAAATGAAAAAAGAACAACAGCATTCTTCATAAGAGTACAGGCAAAAGATTAAAAACACACATGAACCAACTCCAAAACCCAAAGAAAGACAACAAACAAACAGGAACAACTCTGTAAGAACCTTATGACAGGGATCAACTCTTGCATTTCAATTATTAGCCTAAATGTGAACAGACTAAATGCACCACTGAAGACATAGAATGGCAAAATGGATAAAATATCATCAGGCAACAATCTATTGCCTTCAAGAGACTCACTCACTAGAAGGACACCCACAGACTCAAGTAAGAGGATGGGAAACAACTTTCAGTGAACGGAATACAAAAGAAAGGAGGAGTAGCGATCTTAATTTC
>NW_007127150.1:0-354 GCF_000164805.1 Carlito syrichta
CAGGCTGGAGTGCCGCCACTGCAGCCTCGATCTGGTGGGCTCAGGTGATCCTTCTGCCTCAGTCTTCCAAGTGGCTGGAAATACAGGCATGTGCCACCATGCCTGGCTAATTTTTTTATTTATTGTAGAGTTGAGGTCTTGCCAATTTGCCCAGAATGGTCTCAAACTCGTGGCCACAGGCAATCCTCCCACCTTGGCCTCCCAAAGTGCTGGGATTATACACCACACCTGACTGACACTGGGGTTTCTTTTTTTTTTTTGGAGTTGGAGTTGGATTATCCCTCTGTCACCCAGAATGGAGTGCAGTGGCTGCTCCTGGCCACCGCAGCCTCTACCTGCTGGGCTCTGGCGAAC
>NW_007127151.1:0-775 GCF_000164805.1 Carlito syrichta
CGGAGTCAAGTAACAACCAAGGTGCTCCTGTGGTCTACCGGTAAACATCAGTGTGATTTTGGGCAAGTGACTTCGTCTTTGGAGTCTCAGCTTTTCTCATCTGTGGAAATGACAGGCCTGTTCCATAGGCTTCTAATTGGATGTGTGAACTTTAGTGAAATCCAGTACACGTTTGGGACACGGTGGATACTGAAAAAACGTCAGCTTTCTTGCCTCTTTAACCTCTATTGAGTACACGACAGTGAGACAGACGGACACAAGACCCACAGATGCACAGTGAAGTTTCGAGATGCTGCATCTGAGCGACACTCCAGTACTAGTGAGAATGTGGGCATCCGAAAATTCAGACCTTTCATCCCTAGTCAAACGGTAGCATCTGGGCTCTACACATTAATCTTATGGCGGAAACTCTTTCCTGCAAAATGTATTCCCAATTTTTAAAAAGTAACTTTATCTTAAAATCCTTTAAAATCTACAGGAAAACTATAATAACAGCATACAGAGTTCCCACAGACCCCATCACCGGCTTCCATCATTATTGTCTTACATGGGTGCAGTACATCGGTCACAATTATTGAATCCATATTGGTACATTATTATTATTAACTAAAGCCCAACCTGTATTCAAGTTTCCTCAGTTTTTTCCTAATGTTCCTTTTCCATTCCAGGAGTCCATCCAAGATCTGAATTACACTCAGTCATCTTGTTTCCTCAGCATCCCCTTTAGCTGTGACCGTTTCTCAGACTTCTGTTGTTTGGATGACCTTGATCCTTT
>NW_007127152.1:0-608 GCF_000164805.1 Carlito syrichta
CCAGCCAACAAACACATGAAGAAATGTTCAACCTCACTAATCATCAGGGAGATGCAAATCAAAACCACACTGAGATACCACCTAATTCCAGTCAGAATGGCAATTATCAACAACTCAAAAAATAACAGCTGCTGGAGAGGGTGTGGCAAAAAGGAAACACTTCTATATTGTTGGTGGGAGTGTAAACTAGTGCAACCTCTGTGGAAAGCAGTGTGGCAATTCCTAAAAGCTCTAAATATCAACCTCTCATATGACCCCACAATCCCCCTACTGGGAATATATCCTGAAGAACTCAAATCACTCTATAAAAAAGATACCTGCACACGTATGCTTATCGCAGCATTGTTCACAATAGCAAGAACCTGGAAGCAACCATGCTGCCCATCAAAAGAGGACTGGATTTTTTAAATGTGGTACATATACACTATGGAATACTATGCAGCCATAAAGAAGAACAAAATCATGAACTTTGCAGCAACCTGGATGGAACTAGAGTCTATAACACTGAGTGACCTCTCACAGAAACAAAGATCTGAGTATCACATGTTCTCACTCATATAATGGGACTTTGAGCATCCAATGTAATACTATAAGAAAATGACTGATGG
>NW_007127153.1:0-517 GCF_000164805.1 Carlito syrichta
CAGTTAGGGGTCCAGTTTCAATCTTGTGCATGATGTCAGACTTTTTTCAGGACCATTTACTAAATGTGTTCTATATTCCCCAGTGGGCCTTGAAGGTTTCTTCAAAGAAGAGTTGGTTGAGAATTTGAGAATTCCAATCCATTTTGTGAACCATTGGCCTATATACCTATTTGTGTACCAATACCAGGCTGTTTTGATTACTGTAAACATATAGTAAAGTTTGAAGTCTAGGACGGCGATAGCACCTGCTTTGTTTCTTTTGATATGGATTGTTTTGGTTATTTATGATTGTTTATGGTTATATATGAATTCTTTTTTTTTTTTTTAGTTGGAGTCTCACTCCATCGCCCAGACTGGAGTGCAGTGGCCGCTCCCATCCACCACAGCCTCGCCTGCTGGGCTCCAGTGATCCTTCCGCCTCAGCCTTCCAAGTAACCGGAATTACAGGCATGCGCTACCACGCCCGGCTAATTTTTTTATTATTTATTTATTGTAAAGATGAGGTCTTGCCTGCCCA
>NW_007127153.1:3845-4741 GCF_000164805.1 Carlito syrichta
TTACTGTAATTTCCAGTTCTGAGACAGTGATGTTACCTTAATAGTTATTTCAATGTATCTGTAGATACATTGAAATAACCATTAATCTTTTCAATGAAAAGATGTAAACATGTCAGGGAAACAAGCAGGTCCTATTGCCATTTGTGACATCAGCCTCAGAACTTAGACATCATAATGGGAGGGACCATGACTACTGAGCAATCCTTAGGTATCAAGGACTTGGTACACTGCTCTGCCAAATGCGGTAGACATGGGTGGTTTCATTCCCAAGAAGTGAGGGAAACAAGCTGTTCACACCTATCCAAAAACTTTTTCAGGGATAAGCGGCCATTCAAGAATCCACTGAATAAGGCAGACTTCTCTTTATAAGCAGGATTTATTGAGATGAGAGAATAGCTCCCACAGTGGGAGGGGACGTGAGGGGTTTGCCCACGAGGTAATCTGTTATTATTATGGTCAAAGTGTCCTGTTGTAGCTTGGTTATGGCCCATTCAAATAATATTTTAGCGCCTTCTTTAGATTTAAAAGTTTCGGATGCTTTTAGTATTATTTAACAGCCTTTGAGCAGTATTTCTCTCAGGATTTAAACATAGCTTTAGGTAGGTTCAAAGATAATTTTCCAGAATTTCCAATTATCTAAATTTTTATACAAATGAGGAGCCCAAATAATTACTTCTTTGTAAGTCTCCATGTTATTTATGTAAATATTGGGCCCCAAATTGTCTTTTTTGTGTGTGCCTGATTTTATTTTATTTTATTTTATTTATTTATTTTTTTTGAGTTGGAGTCTCACTCTGTCGCCCAGACTGGAGTGCAGTGGCCGCTCCCGGCCACCGCAGCCTCGATCTGCTGGGCTCCGGCGATCCTTCCGCCTCAGCCTTTCGAGTAGCCGGAAT
>NW_007127154.1:0-526 GCF_000164805.1 Carlito syrichta
CCTTTTTCTCTTGCTGCCTTTACGATTTTTTCTTTTATGCCTACTTTGTTTAGGTGAATTATTATGTGTCTAGGAGTTGGTCTTCTTATTTGTTGTCTTGCAGGGGTTCTCTGAATCTCTTGTGTTTGAATTTTTGCATCACTGATTAGATAAGGGAAGTTTTCGTGAATGATCTCATGGAAAGTTTGTTCCAGTGTGATCTCTGTCTCTCTTTCTGCCTCAGGAAGGCCAATTACTCTTAGGTTTGGTCTCTTGAAGTAATTGTTCATTTCTTGAAGGTTTTGTTCTGTCTTTTTGAGCTTGTTTTCTGTGTTTTTAAGAGTTTGGGTTAGTTCTATATTTTGGTCCTCAAGCTCTGAGATTCTTTCTTCTGCTTGGGTAATTCTGCTTTCCATGTTTATCAGTTTGTTATTTATTTCATTCACAATATTCTTTATTACTGTTATCTCAGATATCACCTCCTTTCTAGTTTCTTCTTGTCTCTCCTCAATTCTTCTTAATCTCTCGATTAATGTCTTGATATCTA
>NW_007127155.1:0-762 GCF_000164805.1 Carlito syrichta
CAATCAGTCAATAATAGATGCTACATTTGAAGAAGACATATATAGAGCACTCCAAGTGATCTTAAAAGCACCCTTTATTCTGTGCACTGTTTTCATGGCCTGGAAGATTTGTGCATCCACATTCTCATCGATATTGGTGAAGTCATCAGGAACAGGTTATTTTGGGTGAGTTCTATTGCTTGGAATCTGGGAAGCACTTTTTTAGGTGTTAACTCATTACGTTTTTGGGGATTGCCAATATTTTTTTCACTGTTTTTTGGTTTCTGTGAAGACAGACTCTACTCTTTTCACTTTTTGTTTTGTTATTTTTTATTAGATAAAGTTGCTTCTGTTGGAGTAGGAGTTTTTGTTGTTTTTATACCTGACCTTCATCCTCTGGTCCACTTTTGGGAGAGACAATGATGGCAGGAAGAGTGTTGAACTGGGGAATAACCATATGGCACTGCTTCACTAATGCAATGTGGAAAGGACAGAGTAGGTCCTTTCCTCTAGGTCAGAGTTTGTTCCCTCCTTCTGGTACTGGCACCAGGGGGCCTGGCTTTCTGGGAGCTCTGGTGACCTCCTCCTAAACCTTCTGCCTCACCAGCAAGATTGGCAAGCAACCAGGTTCTACTATGGCACAGGTGCTCTTGGAGACATGGAGTGGCTTTCTTTCATCTTGGTGGAACTGTCCCTTTCACTTAGTGTGGAAAGGAAGCAGCTGACTCATTAGTTGAGAGTTGGTATTCTCCCTCAGTCCTCAGATGGGCAGGTCCGACACCA
>NW_007127156.1:0-620 GCF_000164805.1 Carlito syrichta
TCGGAGTTCTTATTGAGTTGTTGTTCTTCCACTTGGTTTATTCTTTTTTTTTTTTTTTTTATCTTTCTTTTGGTTTTGGGGTTGGTTCATGTATATTTTATTCTTTTCCCTGTACTCTTGTGAAGAACGTTGTTCTTTTTTCCTTTTCTTCTGTGCTTAGTACTTTCTTAAGTGTTTCGTGTAGAGATGGTTTGGTGGCAGCATAAGTTCTTAGGGATTGGATATCTGGGAAAGATTTTAATTCTCTCTCACTGATGAAGCTTAGCTTGGCCGGGTAGGTTATTCTTGGTTGAAATCGTTTATCTTTTAGGACTTTGAAGATAGGGCTCCAAGTTCTCCTAGCCTGCAGGGTTTCTGCAGATAAATCTGCTGCTATTCTGATTGGTCTTCCATGGTAGATGATCTGGCCTTTTTCTCTTGCTGCCTTTAGGATTTTTTCTTTTGTGCCTACTTTATTTAGGCGAATTATTATGTGTCTAGGAGTTGGTCTTCTCATTTGTTGTCTTGCAGGGGTTCTCTGAATCTCTTGTGTTTGAATTTTTGCATCACTGATTAGATAAGGGAAGTTTTCTTTGAATGATCTCATGGAAAGTTTGTTCCAATGTGGTCTCTGTTTCTCC
>NW_007127157.1:0-413 GCF_000164805.1 Carlito syrichta
AGGTGCATGGTAGAATTTCAGTCCTTTTAAATTTGCTTATACTTGATTTGTGTCCAATTATGTGTTCGATCTTAGAATATGTTCCATGTGGTGATGAGTAGAATGTGTATTCTGTGGTCTTTGGGTGGAGTGTTCTATAGGTATCAATTAAGTCCATTTGGTCCAGAGTCTCATTGAGGTTCTGGCTCTTCTTGCTGATTTTTTGTCCTGATGATCTGTCTAGGGTTGTGAGTGGTGTATTAAAGTCCCCAGTTATTGTGGTGTTAGAGTCAATGTCTTTCTTTAGTTTTCCTAGAAGTTGCTTTATGAATGTTGGCGCACCTATGTTGGGCGCATATATGTTTAGGATTGATATTTCTTGTTGAAGGAGTGATGCTTTTAGCATTATGAACTGGCCCTCTGTATCTTTTTTT
>NW_007127158.1:0-684 GCF_000164805.1 Carlito syrichta
CTTGTTAGTCTTGCTTCCCTGAATGCAGATATGATATGATACCTGGAGCTGCATCAGTGTATTTATGTATGAATAAGCTATTTAAATTTGCATAAATCATATGTAACATAACACTTCTTACATTTTCACTGAACAATAAAGTTTTGAGATTTCTCAATGTTTTATATGTAGATATATTTTCTTCCTGTTAACTGAGAAATAAGCCATCAAATAAAATTATAGCAACATAAATATATGCCGGGCTCGGTGGCTCAGCCTGTAATCCCATGCTTTGGGAGGCTGAGGTGAGTGGATTGCCTGAGCCCGCGGGTTTGAGACCCACCTGGGCAACTTGGCAAGACCTCATCTCTACAATAAATCAAAAAATCAGTCGGGCTTGGTAGCACTTGCCTGTAATTCCGGCTACTCAGAAGGCTGAGGTAGAAGGATCGCTGGAGCCCAGCAGGTCGAGGCTGCGGTGGCTGGGAGCAGCCACTGCACTCTAGTCTGGGTGACAGAGTGAGACTCCAACTCAAAAAAAATATATAAATGTAAAGTTTGTTTTAATGTTTTCTCATTATAAGTTAAGCAGCAATAGATATCTAAAACCAATTCTTGTTCTCGTGCAAAATTTTATGAATTTTTGAGAGTCAATCTACAGCCCCTTTTTTCCCCTAGATACTGATAACTGAGTCTGTAGTACTT
>NW_007127159.1:0-2533 GCF_000164805.1 Carlito syrichta
CTCTCTGATCCATTTAGAGTTGATTTTTGTGTATGGGGAAAGGTAGGGGTCTTGTTGTAGTCTTCTGGATGTGGTCAGTCAGTTTTCCCAGCACCATTTATTAAATAGGTTCTCCTCTCCCCAGTGGTTGGTGGTGGAGGTTTGTCGAAGATGAGTTGGTTGAGAAATTGAGGTTTTGCTCCTGGAATCTCAATTCTGTTCCATTGGTCTAAATGCCTGTTCTTTTATCAATACCAGGCTGTTTTGATTATTGTAGCTTTAAAATAAAGTTTAAAGTCTGGCAGTGTGATACCTCCTGCTTTTTTTCCTGATGATTGTTTTGGCTATTTTGGTCATTTATGTTTCCATATGAATTCCTGTATCGTTTCCAGGTCTAAGAATGCTGCTGGTAATTTGATGGGTATTGCATTAAATCTGTAGATTGCCTTAGGTAGAATGGACATCTTAGCAGTGTTGATTCTTCCAATCCACGAGCATTGGAAGGCTTGGGCAGAAAGATTGCCTGAGTCTAGCAGATCAACACTGGGGTGGCCATGAGTGTGTGTGCCATTGTACTACAGTCTGGGCGATAGAGTGAGACTCCAACTCAAAAAAGAATAAAAAGGAAATAGGCATAGACTTGTGGGGGCATGTGAGACCAAGGCCATGGGTAGGGCAAAGAGCCAGTATATTCAAGGAATGGGTTTGTTAATCCATCTGTGAATTCAGGCATCAGCAGTCTCCAGTGATCTAAGTCATTAACCATACACCAAAACAGGGAGCCACGGAGACACACTGAATTCAGGGAGCCATTTTGCTCATGACCAAGAAGTGAGCATGATCTTTCTTTGCATCTTTGCCAGTGAAGGCCAATCAGCTACTGTGTTGCTTTTCATTTATTCCCCAGATGCTTCCAATAGAAAGGCAACCTGACCGCCTTTGTTGCTTTTACTGATGGTCAGGCAGTTCTCAGTATTTTAATTTGGAGTCATAAGGAAGATAAAATAGTCTGTTGATGTAAAAAAAAAAAAAAAAAAAGTATTTACTGTCATTACTAATCATTTATCTCCAAAGGTGCTTTATTTTACTCCAAAGGACTTTAACATGTTTTAGTTCAATGTCATCCTCAGGACACAAGCAAAAAATAGGTAATTTACTAGGAAAAAAGACTACATTACTCAGCCTTCCCTGAAGCTTTAGTGGCGCTAACTGATCTATACAATAGATGTAAATAGGTGTGAGTGTGCAATTTTTAGGATTGAAGAGGCTTCTTCCCTTTTCTTCTCGCTCCTGATTAAAATGTGGATGTGATGGCTTAAGCTAGTGTAGCCATGTTGGGCCATGAGGTAGAAACAGAAAATGGTCTGTAGATTTGGCGTTTCTCATACTGTGAAAATTGTCAGTGCAGTCCTTGGACCTCTAAATTTGCTTGGATTTTAATGAAAGGAAGTTAAATAAATTTCTAATTACTTTAAAAACCACTGGTCATTTGACTTAGCCATACTAGTTTGTGTATGTTATGTTCTCTTTTCTGTCTCTCTCTGTTTCTGTCTCCATCTGTCTGTCCCTCTCTGTCTGTCTCTTTCTTTGTGTCTGTTTCTCTTCCTCTCTTTCTTTCTGTTTGTGTGTGTGTGTTTTGTCTCTCCTTGTCTGTCTCTCTTTGTCTCTCCCTCTGTCTCTCTTTCTCTGTCTTCCTCTCTTTTTCTCTTTCTGTGTGTGTGTCTCTCTCTCTGTATCTCTCTGTCTCTCTCTTTTTCTGTCTTTCTGCCTCTCTGTGTCTGTCCCTTTCTCTTTCTGCTCTCTCTCTCTCTCTCTGTTTCTCCTTTCTGTCTCTCTCTGTGTGTGTATTTCTTTCTGTCTCACTGTATCTCTCCCTCTCCCTGTGTCTCTCTCTGTCCCTTTCTCTTTCTGTCTCTCTGTGTGTCTCTACTTTCTGTCTGTCTCTCTGTGTCTGTCTCTCTCTGTCTCTTCTTTGTGTCTGTCGCTCATCCTTTCTGTCTCTCTCTGTTTCTCTGTGTCTGTTTCTCCCACTTTGTCTTTCTCTGTGTCTGTCTCTTCCTCTTTCTGTCTCTTTTTCTTTCTCTGTCTCTGCCTCCACTCCCACTCCCGCTGTCAGCTCCACCTCTCCCTGGTTACAAGTTCACCGGGCCACATTCTTTGAACTTTTTCACTAGAAAGAGGAAAAGAAGTACTGTTCTGTGGCACTAAGTTCTCTTCCAAAAGTACAAGCTAAGTCCAGTTGTCTTGGCAACCTGAGATAGAAATTCCCCCCAAGCTATCTGATGGTGAGGGGAGCTGAGGCAGAGCTCAGAGGCTGCCTTCTCCTTGCTCCCTTTCTCCTGTACTGTGGGGTGCTTAAAAGAACTGGCAAGTGCTTAGAAGACTATATCTGATTAGGCTGCAGGAGCCATGGCTCCTCTTGGGCTAGATAGATTTCAAGTTCATCCTGCTTTGATCCTTCTGGGGATGGCCCAGAAGGAATTCTGCCTGGAGTGGCTGCTCCCTTCTCCTGGGCTCTGCTGGGTGCTCGGATAGTTCCTATTTGTGAGCAGAG
>NW_007127160.1:0-704 GCF_000164805.1 Carlito syrichta
CTAGTAAGTCAGCTAGCTAGTCAGGTTGCTAGTCAGCTATCTAGTTAAGTCAGCTAGCAAGTGAGCTGGCTAGTCAGCCAGATAGTTAAGTCAGCTAGCCAGCTAACTAGCCAGTTAGCTATCTAGTTAAGTCATCTATGTAGAAAGATAGATAGCCTGTTTGCTAGCTAGTTATGTCAGCCTGATAGTCAGCTAGCTAGTTAAGTCAGCTAGCAAATCAGCTTGTTACTTTGCTAACTAGTTGGCTACCATCTCAGCTAGCTGGTCAGCTAACTAGTGGGCTCACTCGCTTTCCATCAGGTCAGCTAACTAGTCGGCTCGCTCATCAGCCAGCAGACGAACTCACTTGTCGGCTTGTTTGCAGGCCAACGGGACAGTTAACTAGTTGGCTTGCTCGCCAGTTGTCTAGTTAAGTCAGCTCATCAGTAGGCTCTCTCACCAGCTTACTAATTAAGGCAGCTCACACTTAGGCTCACTTGCCGGCCGAGTAGTTAAGTTGGCTCACCTGACGGCTCACTCGCCAGCCAACTAGGTAAGTCTTCTGACCAGACAGCTCACTCACCAGCCGACTAAAGTCAGCTAAACAATCAGCTCATTCTCCAGCAGACTATTTAATTCAGCTGATCAGTTAGGTCATTCGCCGGCCGACTAGTTATGTCAGCTGACTAGTCGGCTCACTTGCCAGCAGACTACTTAAGTCGGTC
>NW_007127161.1:0-688 GCF_000164805.1 Carlito syrichta
CGTTAAGGGAAACTGCCAGGGGAAGGAGAGGCACACCTCATCAACAAGAGTACCTGCATAATCAATATTTGAATACCTAACCCTGAATTGTACCCCATGTCTTTATAATAAAATAATAATAATAATTAATAAAGGAGGCTCAGAAAAAACTAAAAACAAAAAAGAAACTCCAACTCAAAAAAAAAAAGTTCAGCAAAAATGTATAAAAATCCATGTTAAGCATTAATACCCTCAACCTCATTACTCATTTCTATAGTAATCAACCCTAAGAAAAATATCTAAAATATGGCTAACATACCACATAAGAAGATATTCAATATGTTGTTATCAGTAGGAGGAAACAGCTGGAAATAACAAATACTCAATAAGAAAACATGAGTAAATAAACAATTCTACATTTTGCTAGGAAAAAAAAACCGGTACATTTCATGGGACTGCCACCTCCGTAAGTTGTTCCTTTAAAGAGCTGCCTGGGAGACATAAGGATGTGTGCATGTGTGGTGAACCATGGCCTTCATTCCTGGACGGTCAGGCAGCAAGCCAACCACGCTGAGGGGCCCTGCATTACTGCCCAAGGAGAATGTTCTATTCTCTCTCCACAAGGTGGCTTTCCAGTTCAGTCAGTTTCGCTTGAGTCTGGAGCCCTGAAATATAGATTCAATGCCTTTGACCTTGTGCATCCTTCTGT
>NW_007127162.1:0-652 GCF_000164805.1 Carlito syrichta
CACCACTCTCTTCTCTTCCCGGAAGAACTGCTCTCTTGAACAGCGGAGAGAGTTGTCTCAGATAGCCACACCGGGACATATTTTTTGAATTATTTAGAAGGAGTCATTTCACGCCACACTTCAAGGCAAGTGCGGAGCAAAAGAGGACGGGCTGACCGGTTAGAGAAAAATACATCGGTTAAAGGGGAGACGAGAGGAGATGGTATTCAAAGAGAAACCAGCACCCGTCTGTTTCTGTGGGCCCATTGTACACCCCTCGCCGGGATCTGGTGGTCACGTAGCACGCAGAGCCTAGAGAAAGCAGAGGTTGGTGGTCACGTGGCCTCGAAGAAGCGGTCCGGGGATGATGATGATGATGATATGGCCTTGAGATGCAATTCTTGAGAAAACAAGTGTCAGCCCTCAAACTGCTAGTCACGAGATGTCGTTGAGCACAGAACCCGAGGATGCGACCTTGAGAAAGCAGATATAGGCAGCAAAAGCGGCAAGTGACGGGGTGCTGTCGAGGGAGAGCGGTCAGCTTCACGGGACACCGGAGGCTGACATCCCGTCCGCGAGGTTCACGTAGTGAATTATTGTAACAGGGGCCCTCCCACCTCTTCCCCCGGGGAAGCCTGTCACTCACCTTAGGGGACACCTCGGAGGTCGCCTC
>NW_007127163.1:0-757 GCF_000164805.1 Carlito syrichta
CGTTTAGGGTGTGATCGGGGAACACGGAATGAGAGGCATGGTGGGCATGTTGTTTTTGGTAAAAAACTGCTGAACACTCAACAAGGTGTGCGCAGGTGTGCTCATAAATCACCCACCATGAAACAGACAAATGGATTGAAAGAATCTCTTTAAAAAATTCACTGAAGCCAAAAGCAGTCTCTCAAAGCAATACTAGCTGGTACTCTGATGCCCATGGATACCTAGAACACTTACCTAGCAGGGGAGTTCTGTACTGCAAGGGGCCCGCTCTCCAAAAATAATTCCTGTTTTTGTGTGTATATGTGTGTGTCCCTCCTAATATGTCACTTTTGAAACCTTGTCAGGGGAAAATTTACCCAGAATGCTGTTCCATGGTCAGCTCTAAATTAAGCTGATTCCCAGGCAAGATGACAAATTGCCCTATCTCTCTTGCCTGATTTTTAACTTTTAAAATGGTAGTGAGAGGTAGCAAGGACTGGCAGGACCCTTGGGAAGAGATTCACATTCATAAAATGCCAATGATGTGCCAAGTGAACAAGACTTTATCCCCGCAGGCTTCCAGTGCAAATTACCCAAATTAAGCTCATGTTTACCTGTCTTATGTGGTTGTTTTTGCAAAGTCTTGATTCTTGTTGCTGTTGTCAAAGTCAGTGAAAATGAAATAAGGTGGTATCTCTGGAAATCTAGAACACCAACCTATGCCCTGTTATAGACTTTTCACACGGCACTATCATGATCATTGACATCACTGATTCTC
>NW_007127164.1:0-747 GCF_000164805.1 Carlito syrichta
GTACAAATTCTAATAAATTCCATTATTTGAAAAGTTGCCCAAATTTGGAAAATTTCGGGTTACATAGCCAAATCATGAAAACATACATACACTAATACGTGTATATTGAAATCTTATTGTGAGCTTTTATAGATTCTTAAGCTTTACAAGAGTTGTATTTCCAACAGATGTTGCTGCATATTTTAAAATATATCCTTTTGCCTTTTCCATTAATTGGAAAATGTTATATGAGTACCACTTGCCCAAAGGACATATTAAAGTAAGTGGAATTTTGAAATAAATACAATATTTCTGCTATTTCTCCTTTGCTTATTTTGAAAACCAAAGCTTATTGTATAGCAACTGAAAAACAATATTCCATTCTGTGCTTAGAAAAATGATATCTCAGACCCAAATCCTGGACAGTTCACCTTCCTCATAGAAGTAGGAAATGGTGCTAAGTCAGTTAAATGTTCATTTTCCCCCTTCTACTATGAGCCCAAAAAATGCTTATTGAGCAAATGCTTATCAAAGGACTATTTTGAGGAAGATATTTTAGAAATAAAATTATTAAGACACAGATAGACATTGGTAAGAGTTATGAAATATGCATAGAAATGATCAATAAAAAAGCAAATGTGCCAAATACCACAAAAATGGTATACTGGATTGTTAAAGAGGTGCAAAGTTCAGAAAGTATTCTAAAGTGAGTATGATGTCCTGGAACATATTTTCTGGGCATTGACTGGGACCTTGTTGCAGTGAAGG
>NW_007127165.1:0-441 GCF_000164805.1 Carlito syrichta
TTGCTTTTTTCTTGTCGGCAAGTGGCAGTTCCTTGTAGTTCCGAGCTGATCATCCCTTGTCAGATGTACATTCGCAAATATGTTTTCCGCATCTGTGGGTTGCGTTTCTCTATGAGTCAGGGCCTCACTCTGATGCCCAGACGGTACTAGAGTGGTACAATCACACCTGACCACAGGGTAGACCTCCGGGGCTCAGGCAATCCTCCCAAGCGGCTGCAACGAAAAGCCTATGTCTCCAAGCCCAGCTCATTGATGACATTTTGGAGATAGAGATGAGGCTGCCTGATGTTACACAGTCATGTTTCAACTCCTGGGCTCCAGCAATCTTCCGTCCTCAGTCCGACAAAGTGCTGGATGACAGGTGGGAGATTCCATGCCTGGCCTACCCTTAGCGGGAGTGGTTTTGGTCCACAATGAAGTGTGCTTTGATTGCGGGGATAC
>NW_007127166.1:0-693 GCF_000164805.1 Carlito syrichta
AGTTAAGTCAGCCAGTTAAGTCAGCAAAATAAGTAGTTAAGTCAGCTAGCTAAGTCAGTTTTCTAATTTAGTCAGCTGGTTAAGACAGCTAGCTAGCTAGTTAGCTAACAGGTTAAGTCAGCAGGTTGAGTCAGGTAGTTAGATAGTTAACTGAAGAGATAAATCAGTTGGTTGAGTCAGCTAGCTAGCTAGTTAGCAAACGGGTTGTGTCAGCTGGTTGAGTAGGCTAGCTATCTAGTTAGCTAACGAATTAAGTCAACAGAATGAGTCAGCCAGCTAATTAGCTAATGAGTTACATCAGCTGGTTGTGTCAGCTAGGTAGCTCGTTAGCTATCGAGTTAAGTCAGATAATTGTCACCTAGCTAGCATGTTAGATAATGAGTAAGCTAACTAGTTAGCTATCTAGTGAAGTCAGCTAACTAGATATGTTGCTAACTATTTAAGTCAACTTGCTAGCTGGTATCTAGCAAGTTAACTAACTATTTAAGTCACCTGGCAAGCTATGTAGCTAGCTATTTAGCTAACTATTTTAAGTCAGATCGCTAGCTAGGTAACTTGCTAGTTAAGTCAGCTAGTTAAGAGAACTGGCTAGTTCAACTGACAAGGTAGGTAACTAGCTAGCTGAGTCAGCTAGATAGCTAGATGGCTAGCTGGTGTTGTCAGCGAGTTAATCAACTGGCTAGCCAACTGGCT
>NW_007127167.1:0-783 GCF_000164805.1 Carlito syrichta
TCTCAAACTCAAAAAACTCTTCCCACTTCCATAACTCTCCTGTTTAATCTTACTGGAATAGAGCTTTTCCACAAATGTTTTATATTGTGCAACTGACCTGGCCATTGTCATTACCATGTCTAACCACAATGGCTGCCCAAGTTCATGAGGTTGCCTGCCACCTGTTCCTTTATTTCCAGTTGAGCTGAGCAGGGGACTTCTAGGTCCTTAGAAAGTTCATCTAGGTTCTACTTTTTCATTCATCATACAGTAAATGAACATCTGTATGTTCATTTACCTAAAACTTCATATGTTCCTAAAACTATTACAGATATCAAGAGTCTACCACTGAACACCACACACAGTAAATAGTCCTTATCCTTGTGAAATGCATATGGATAGAGAGAAATAGCTAATACACAAGTAAGTAAATCACAGAGTGAGTACATAATGATTTGTTACATAGAGAAAAAAAGAAGGGAAAAAAGTTAAGATTTTAATATAGATTTTAATCAGGGAAGGCTTCCCTGACTTTTGAGCCAAAACCTGAGAAGCAGGGCAGAAACACCGAGCAGATGCCCACATCTCCAATGCCAGCTCTGTCACCATTCCTGCCTCCACACAGCAACACAGCTAAGAGTGAATACTCATGGAGCCCATCTGATGTGGCAAGCACTTTCTAAATTTGGACTCTACATTCTCACAACCCTATGGGTCACATTGATTAATGAGTAACCATGTATACACTGAAGAAGAGAGAGGTTAACTAAATTGCTGAAATAGTTTTACCACTACAGTAAACAG
>NW_007127168.1:0-841 GCF_000164805.1 Carlito syrichta
GATTCTCTGCATCTTGCTCTGGGTCCTGCCAGTTCTGTTCAACCCTTGCTTCCTCAAAGGCTAGGGCAGGCAAAGGTCTGTCCGACTCATCGATGAAACTATTTCCTCACGATGGCGCTGTGACTCAAGAGGACGCTAACAGGCCTGCCTGACACCCGCCCATCAACTTGGAAAAAAAGGTGCCATCAAACTCTCCTCCCTGTGATCCACCATCAGTTTGTTTCTCCCTGAGCTCAACAAAGTTCCAGACACTTGGAAGGCTGAGCTGGAAGAGTCGCCCGAGCCCAGGAGTTGGAGGCCGCAGTGTCTGTGACCGTCTACTCTGTGCGACAGAGTTAGACTCTGACTCTAACAATCAAACCACAAAATAAAATTTTAAAAAACTTTGAAAAATGAAACATGAATAATGTTGGAAAAATCATGAAGAAAGAGGCATTGCGTATGTTTATACTGTTAGAAGTGTGAGTTAGGCTTTACAATTGTGAAACACTGTGGGGTTAGCTGTTCATGTGCTAACAGCCTACAGTATAGAAACTGCAATCTTAGGAATACATTTGAGAGAAATCATCCCCTATGTAAAGAAAAGAGATGGACTATAATAGTTATGACATCATAGTTTCAGAGCTACGTTCTCAAAACCATACAAATGTTCATCCACGAGTTTCAAAAACATATTTGAGAGTCTTCAGAAAATGACGAAATATGAATAACGTACATTTCACATGGTTGCATGTAGGAAACCAAATGTTTCTCAAAACCAAATTCATGCTTAACATGATATGATCTCCTATACTGCGATAAAAGAAGTAAAACAAGCTACTTTTTTCGAAATACAGGCAAA
>NW_007127169.1:0-361 GCF_000164805.1 Carlito syrichta
CATGTCCTTTCAGGTCTGATTTCTCGTTTTCTTTTCAGCTGGTAAATTAGTTTGCAGTTAGGGTCAGTTCCCCTGATCTGCTGTGAAGGACAGTTCAGAATAACCTTGGTTCAGAAGTTTGGTCTATGTCTTTTTCAAGGTTGTTTCTCCCGTTTCGGTGTTGTTACCTTGAATCGCCAGCAGGTGGTGCTATCTCATCTGCTCGCCCCAGAGGGGGTGGGGATGGACAGGAACAAGATGGCTGCCTGCCTCCGATCAGGCAACAGGATCCCCACGCCGGGCGGACAGGACAGTCTCGGATGCAGGAGCGGTGGCAGCGATCCCAGCAAATCTTCCCTGAAGCGGTTTGGTGTGGATCTCA
>NW_007127170.1:0-752 GCF_000164805.1 Carlito syrichta
CTTAGCAAAGAAACAAAGCAGGAAGTATCACACTTCCAGGCTTCAAACTCTACTATGAAGCTATAATAATCAAAACAGCCTGGTACTGGTACAAGAACAGACATATAGACCAATGGAACAGGATGGAGATTCTGGAAGCAAAACCTCAATTTCTCAACCAATTAATCCTCAACAAAGCCTCTACTAACAACTACTAGGGAGAGAAGAAGCTTATTCAGTAAATGGTGCTGGGAAAACAGATTGACTACATGTAGAAGATTGAAACAGAACCCCTACCTATCATTATACAAAAAAAAAATACAATAAATGGATCAGACTGAAATATAAAGCCTCAAACTATAAGAATTCTAGAAAAGAATGTAAGGAATGTAAGGAATTCTAGAAAAAAATGTTAGTCACCTTGGAGTAGGCAACCAATTGTTGACCTAGACTCCAAAAGTGAATGTCATAAAAGATAACTAGTGGGACCTCATCAAACTGAAAAGTTTCTGCAAAGCAAATAAAACCATCAAGAGAGTGGAGAGATAGACCACAGAATAGTGAAAACATATTTGCTAACTGTAAATCTGACCAAGACCTAAAAGGAACTCAAACATGCCATAAAAAAACTAGTAAAAAGTAGGCAAAAGATATTAATAGACACTTATCAGAAGAAAACATAAGAGCAGCCAACAGATACATGAAAAAACGTTCAGCCTCACTAATCATCAAAGAATTCAAGTTGATATTATTCAGGATGGCCATTATCAATA
>NW_007127171.1:0-486 GCF_000164805.1 Carlito syrichta
GAAGGTCCTATAGAGCATTCAATTTTTATGCTTGTTTTTTCACGAAAGTCTTCTTGCAGCAGTCTAACACCACCCAACCGTGTTCTGAAGGCAGAAACAATCCTAGTTCAGGAGACCTGGCAATTTCTTTGTCCCGTGACAGGGAAAATACATGCTTTTAGAATCTGGAGGAATGAAATGACACCAAAAGATTTCTATTAGGACTTGCCATTGTCCCAATTCTGCAACCTGCTTTTAAACTTCAAGACTAATTATAAACCGAAACTACCAGAAGAGTCACTAACTCCTTATCTGACACCATCTTTCTAAAAAGTTGGAGAAGGTAGATTTTGTTAAATGACTAAAATATTTGTTGTTTTACAAATTATAATCTTTTCAATGAAACCTTTTAACTACTTTTCCATTCTCTTTTAAATATGTGAAATTTGGTGCCTTTTTCATTTATGTTTAAAAGAATTTCCAAAACTACTTGCTAAACATAAAAAA
>NW_007127172.1:0-316 GCF_000164805.1 Carlito syrichta
GTTAAGTCAGCTGGCTAGCAGGACGGCTATATAGTTAAGTCAGCTAGTTATGTCACCTTATTAGCTAGCCAGCTAGCTAGGTGCCTGGCAAGTTAAGCTGACTGGTTAGCAGGAGGATATGATAGGTGGCCTGCTAGATAAGCCAGCTGGCTAGCTGGCTGACCTGCAGAGTGACTGGCTAGTTAAGCCATCTGACTATCCAACCGTCCAGCCAGTGGGCTGGCTATTTGAGCTGGCTGGCTAGCCAGTTGGTCAGCCCACTAGCTAGTTATCTGACTGAGTAGACAGATAGCCAGCCAGATATCTAGCTAGTTAA
>NW_007127173.1:0-788 GCF_000164805.1 Carlito syrichta
TTGTCCTATATAAGAGGCATGGAGTAAAACTGAAAAGTTCTCTTTCTTTCTCTTTCTCTCTCTCAGCTACCTGGGAGAGGACCCTCCCAATCTTGCTGTTTCTCTGTCTCTTTCTTTTCTCATTCTCTCCCCAACTCAGACCCTGATCAGCAGAGGCTGGACCTCCATATCTGAGCACAGGCTGGTATTTTTGTACAAAAATGTGATAGAGCAGTGTGAAAAGTGTGTCCTGGACTTAATTCATAGCAGCTAGGAATTAAACTATCCAGGAAAGTGGAAGAGAACAGTGGCCAACAATGACCCTAGAAAAGGTAGCCTGATAGATTGTAAAGATCTTTTTATTGGAAAATTTCGTATTTATCCTCTATGTGATGCAGAGCCATGGAAGAGGTGACATGATCAAATTTGAGTTTTTATGAATCAAGCAAAGGATGGATTACGTGATGAAATACTATAGCAAAAAAATTAGGGAGTAGAGCTTAATCAGGTGAGTTAATGGAACACTATTTGGTCTTGGCTAGTGGCATTGGGAATACAGCAGAGAGGGATAGCATAAACCATTAGAGTTAAAGCTACAGATATTTGCATGCTACAGTAATGGCATATATTTTGCCTTCTGCTATATATAAATGCTCAGGTAGATATGATAATTACTCCCAAAATCAAAACAGTAACTTTTCAAGAAACCTAATGTGTAAGTTTGTTAAGGGAATGTCAACATTCTAAAAAAAATACATGGGTTTCTAGGATCTTGTATTTGTTTTTTTCAAAGTGTATCACTTTGTTGG
>NW_007127174.1:0-718 GCF_000164805.1 Carlito syrichta
CCTGTAGTTCCAGCTACTTGGAAGACTGAGGTGGAAGAATTGCCGGAGCCCAGCAGGTCAAGGCTGCGGTGGCCGGGAGCAGCCACTGCACTCCAGTCTGGGCAACAGAGACTCCAACTCAAAACAAACAAACAAACAGTTCAGGGGTCTTTCAGGGTCTCCCCAGAGAGGATCTCTCTCTCTCTCTCTCTCTCTCTCTCGCCTACACTGACAAAGTGGCATCCTCCTCGACACTCCAAATGTGCTGGAGCCCTTCCTTACACAGATAAACCTCTCAATGGCAGGTTTTTCTGGAAACCTCTCACAATGGCAGGGTTTTTTTAAAAAAAATAAATTAAAAACAAGCAGCCCAACAGCTTTTTAGTGGGGAGAGACAAAGTGTTGTCTGTATTTCTCCCTTCTGCAATTTCTACTCAGTTGATTTAAACCCTGTCACATCCGCCTGCTCCTTTCTGCATGGAATATGCTGTTGTCTCTCCTCTTTCTGTCTTTCTTTCTTTCTTTTTTTTGAGTTAGAGTCTCATTCCACTCCATTGCCCGGGCTGGAGTGTAGTGGCACTCTCATGGCCACCACAGCTTCGGCCTGCTGGACAACAGGTGCGCACCACCACACCCAGGTAATTTTTTGGCTGGTGTCAAACCCCTAGAATCAGGCAATCCTCTCACCTCTGCCTCCCAAAGTGCTGGAATTACAGGTGTGAGTCATCATGCCCTGGCT
>NW_007127175.1:0-522 GCF_000164805.1 Carlito syrichta
TTAATTCAGCTAGCTTGTCAGGTAGCTAGTCAGGTAGATAGTGAAGTCAGATAGCCAGCGAACTAGTCAATTGTCAAGCTAGTTAAGTCAGCTAGCTAGACAGCTATATAGCTTGTTTGCTAGCTAGTTATATCAGCTAGGTAACCAGCTAGCTAGCTAGTTAGGTCAGCTAGCAAATCAGCTAGATAATTAGCTAACTAGTTGGCTAGCAACTAAAGTAGCTGGTCAGCTAACTAGTGGTCTCCTTTGCTTTTCATCAGGTCAGCTAACTAGTCGGCTTGCTTGCCTGCCAACCGGTCAGCAAACTAGCCAGCTCACACACCAACCAACACGTCAACTCACTCTTCGACTCTCTCGCAGGCCAACAGGTCAGCTAACTAGTTGGCTTGCTCGCCAGTCAACTAGTTAAGTCAGATCTGCAGTCTGCTCACTTGATACTCAACTAGTTTAGTCTGACCAGTCGGCACACTCCCCAGCCGACTAAAGTCAGCTGACAAGTCAGCTCACACGCCAGCCAACTAG
>NW_007127176.1:0-715 GCF_000164805.1 Carlito syrichta
GAGAACCCCCGCAAGACAACAAATGAGAAGACCAACTCCTAGACACATAATAATTCGCCTAAATAAAGTAGGCACAAAAGAAAAAATCCTAAAGGCAGCAAGAGAAAAAGGCCAGATCACCCACCATGGAAGACCAATCAGAATAGCAGCAGATTTATCTGCAGAAACCCTGCAGGCTAGGAGAGCTTGGAGCCCTATCTTCAAAGTCCTAAAGGATAAACAATTTCAACCAAGAATAACCTACCCAGCCAAGCTAAGCTTCATCAGTGAGGGAGGATTAAAATCTTTCCCAGATATCCAATCCCTAAGAACTTATGCAGCCACAAAACCATCTCTACATGAAACACTTAAGAAAGTACTAAACACAGAAGAAAAGGAAAAAAGAACAAAGTTCTTCACAAAAGTACAGGGAAAAGAATAAAATATACACGAACCAACCCCAAAAGCAAAAGAAAGACAAAAAAAAAAAAAGAAAAAGAAAAAAGAAAAAACCAAGTGGAAGAACAATAACTCAATAAGAACTCCATGATAGGGATGAACTCTCACATTTCAATAATTAGTCTGAATGTGAATGGACTAAACGCACCACTGAAAAGACATAGAATGACAAAATGGATAAAATATCACCAGGCAACAATATACTGCCTTCAAGAGACCCATCTCACTAGAAAGGACATACACAGACTCAAAGTAGGAGGATGGGAAACAAATTTTC
>NW_007127177.1:0-484 GCF_000164805.1 Carlito syrichta
CCTAGGGGACCATCAATCTTGTTTACCCTTTCAAAGAACCAGCTTTTTGTTTCATTGATTTTTTGTATTATCTTTTTGTGTTCTATGTCCTGGATTTGGGCTTTTATTTTGGTGATCTGGATTCTTCTGCTGAAATTAGGGTTTTTGTGGTCTTGCTTTTCCAGGTGTTAGGTTGTCAATTTCTGTTCCTTCCATTTTCCTCATGTGTGTTTGTAGGGATATAAATTCCCCTCTTATTACAGCTTTTAAGGCATCCCAGAGATTTTGGTAGGATGTTTCTTTATTTTCATTTGTTTCCAGGTATCTTTTGATCTCTATTTTGATGTCATCATTGACCCAGGAGTTATTTAGCATCATGCTGTTTAGTGTCCATGTCTTTGTGGGTTTTGGGGGGACTTTGTTGGTGTCAATGTTTATTTTTATTCCACTGTGGTCCAAGAACGTGCATGGTAAAATTTCAGTCCTTATAAATTTGCTTATACTT
>NW_007127178.1:0-423 GCF_000164805.1 Carlito syrichta
GGCAACTCGGCCGCTGGCGCCTTCGGGAAGCCTCGGCAGTTTCCGCCGCGCCCTCCTCTCCCGCTCGCGGCCCCGCCCCCGCCCCGCGCGGCTCCGGAAGGCGCTTCGGCAGACCTCGGCTCGCTCCGGCGGGCCTCTTCCTCCGAGGCCCGGCTCGCCTTCGCACAGGCCGTCAGCCCTTTCCGGGCGCCGCTTCTTCTCACGAGCGAATCCGGCCCCTGCCGTTCCAGCGTAGTGCTAGTCCCACTTGTGGGCCCGCTCGAGGCCGGCTCCAGGGGCTTCGGGCTGCGCTGGGAGGGAGCCGCCTTCGGGTGGAGGCCGCTGGGGCGCCAGGGAAGCCATCGCTGGCTAAGTAAGGCGGCGGCTGCGCGCAGGCGGGGACCCGAGCTCGGGCAGGCGCTTCGCGGGAGCGCCCGGGGGTTG
>NW_007127179.1:0-763 GCF_000164805.1 Carlito syrichta
CATGAAGAATTTATGATATGATTTCATAATTTGAGAAACATGCTGAACAAGTAACACAATATTTTTCAGTTAACATAAGTGAATTTCTCTATGCATAAAATTGAGGACTTTATCATGCCAGAGTAGTGTGTTATTTGTAGATAATTGCTGTTTTTCTCATTTTTTTTTCTTTTTGTACCTGAGCAATGGGTACACTTATTATGAATAACTGGCGGCATTTCTATTTGGGGATGAGAGGTTTCAGAGCTAAGGAGTCACCATGTCTCTTAAGTTTGGGAACACAGGTCAGAAATGGAGTAAAAACTGGTGCCAGAATTGGTGCTTACTAAAGGGTCAAACTTGAGAAATGTGAGGATACTAGCTCTAAATACCAGTTCTAAATATTTCCCTACTTAAAAACTCATGAAGTATCATGGCATTGTACATAACTATTCTTACTGTCGAATTCACACAAAATAAAATCTAAAAATCTAAATATTTCCCGCAGTGAGTCTGATCGTTACTTAAACACATTTCATAATACACATTAGGATAGACTATTTTTAAAAAAACAATTAAAATAAAAAGCACTGAAATTCTGTTAGGATCTTTCATATACGTTAGACCTGCAAGTTATTTATCTAATTTATGCATTACTGAGCACTATCATCTCATTTGCTCCTCACAGCTGGGATTATGACATTTGCACATTCAATTATGTAACATTTGAAAATCACTTAATCTTAGTGCCCCATGTGTCCTAAGTGAAGTGATGTGACTGAAC
>NW_007127180.1:0-729 GCF_000164805.1 Carlito syrichta
ACCACCATCTGGCCCCCATGGCCAACTCACAGAATCATTAGCTAAAGAGATCAGGAATGGCACACTGCTGTCCACGGGCCAAGCCTATCTTTGCAATTAGGTTTCATTAGGACACAACCATACCCACTTACTTTGGCCACTTTTTTGCTACAGGGGAAGCGGAGACACAGACCCCATGGCTGGCAAGCACAAATTACTCTCTGGCCTGAAGCATGACGTTTTTCCCTGTTTTGTTGTTTTCCCCAAAGCTTTGGGGTGGTTTGTGACACAGCAAATATTAATCAATACACAAACCTGACCGGGCTTGGTGGCTCATCCTGTCATCTCACCACTTTGGAAGGCTGAAGCGAGTGGATTGCCTGAACCCACGGGTTTGAGACCCACCTGGGCAACTTGGCGAGACCTCGTCTCTACAATAAAAATAAAAAATGATCCGGGCATGGTAGTGCACACCTGTAGTTCTGTCTTCCTAGAACACTGAGGCATAAAGATTGCTGGAGCCCACCATGTCAAGGCTACGGTGGCTGGGAGCATGCCACTACACTCCAGTTGGGTGATAGAGTGAGACTCCATCTAAAACTAGCAAACACACATAAAACACACAAACCTGAGTTTAACAGCTGTGTATCAGCCATCTCTATCCCACAGATCAGGAAGCTGAGGGTCACGGGGTGAAGGGTCCAGTCGCTTGCCCATGGTCACACCGGGCTGAGTCCATGGGGGATCTGG
>NW_007127181.1:0-756 GCF_000164805.1 Carlito syrichta
TCCAGGTTGCTGTGAAATTCATGATTTTATTTTTTATGGCTGCATAGTATTCCATAGTGTATATGTACCACATTTTTTTAATTCAGTCCTCTTTTGATGGACAGCATGGTTGGTTCCAGGTTCTTGCTATTGTGAATAATGCTGCGATAAACATTTGTGTGCAGGTATCTTTTTGATAGAGTGATTTGAGTTCTTCAGGGTATATTCCCAGTAGGGGGATTGTGGGGTCATATGGGAGGTTGATATTTAGAGATTTTAGGAATCACCACACTGCTTTCCACAGAAGTTGCACTAGTTTACACTCCTACCAACAGTGTAGAAGTGTTCCCTTTTCACCACACCCTCTCCAGCAACTGTTATTTTTTGTTATTGATAATTGCCATTCTGACTGGAGTTAGGTAATATCTCAGTGTGGTTTTGATTTGCATCTCCCTGATGATTAGTGAACTTGAACATTTCTTCATGTGTGTGTTGGCTGCTCATATGTCTTCCTTTGAGAAGTGGCTGTTCATATGTTTTACCCATTTTATAATGGGGTTGTTTGTTTTTTTCTTTTCAGTACGTTTGAGTTCCTTGTAGATCCAAGATGTTAAGTCTTTGTCAGGCCTGGAGTTGGCAAATACATTTTCCCAGTCTGTAGGCTGTTTCCCTGCTCTCTTGATGTTTTCTTCGGCTTTGCAGAAGCTTGTCAGTTTAATGAGGTCCCACTTGTCTTATCTTATCTCTTATGGCCCGTGGGTTTTGGATTTTGCTCAA
>NW_007127182.1:0-746 GCF_000164805.1 Carlito syrichta
GGGCTAGAGACAGAAACTTTAAAGATTCTCATTGTTCCCACCAGATCTCCATTCTTTTGAATGCTTTAAAAAAACACCTCAAAGGAGGATTTGACTCTGTTCACCACGGAAACACCTTCCCATTCATGTAAGGAATGTGCTTGTTTATAAATGATGATACATCATCACCAATTCACTTGGCTTCCATAACCTCATTTCCTTCCTGTGTCTGTCCAGTCACAAATCCATTGCTACCCTGGGGTAGTATATTAACCCAAATCACAGTCTGAATGGCACTTTTTGGCTTGGGTTCCTCTCATTTGTTTATCTTTGGCTGAGCTAGGAAATGCAACTGGAAAATGATTCAGCACAAGCTGTTCAGCTGGGAGCCCTCTCTCTGTCTCATCCAACTCTGCCCTGAAATGATCTGAAGTGGCCAGTATAGGATGAAGCAATGCTTATATGGCCCACAGGTGGGGTTTATTTAAGTGTATGCCCCATGGTCTTTCTGAGTCAGCACAGAAAATATTAATACATGACTCTACCCCCAAGCCACAGAGCGTAAGAGCAACACAGCCCCACAACTTGATGCCATGTTTGGGATCTTCTGAGTCCTGATATAGCCCTAAGTTGCCGTGTTTGGGTCTACTAAGTCAAGATATAGCATGAGAAGTGAGGTCACAGGTGTACAAAAAAGAGTCCTGTACATAAACTCAAGAATGAGTCCAAGGCCTGGCACTGAGATTTAAGAGTTTGATTCAACAATT
>NW_007127183.1:0-820 GCF_000164805.1 Carlito syrichta
CGGTCTATTCTCCTAATACCCAGCTTTGAAAAATTTGTTTTCTCCTTCTTTAAAGTTTTTCCCAAAGTTTCAATAACATGTCAGTGAAACTATGATGCAAAATCATGTTTTTTGAGGAAAGGAAAACATAGTTGAAAAATTTTATAATATTCCCACTGCAACAATTTTATACTGCTAGTCTCAATTGTAAAGAATTGATTTATCTAATTATTATGTTTTCATACTGTTTTAATTATTTGATGAATAGTTTCTATGAATAATACTGCCCTTGTTTATTTCTATGTATGCCATAAAACTTAGATCTGGAAATCTCAAAAACACTTCAAGAATACTTATATAAATATCTAGGCAGTGGATGGAAAGATGATTTTAGTTTTTGAATAAAAATTGTGAAGCAGACAAGATATTGGTGTTATTTTTAAGAGTAATTAAATTTATTTGCTTTAATAGAGATTTGCCTACTAAACAAATACCAAGTAAAAGAGTCTCTTACTTTCTTATAGTCTCCAGAAAAATATATTTTCTGATCTGTTGTTTCTAAAATATTTTAGTTTTCATTTAAAATTATGCCTGCTGAGTATGTATAATGATAAATGCTTATATATAATGTATATAATATTGTGTGTGTTTTTTTATTTTAAATATTTGGGGTAAAATTCCAGGTTAGGCATGCAAATGTTCATTATGGAGGTACACATGTTGATGACGTATGCCCCCCCGGCAGAATACCATTATTGCTAATTCCTTTCTTATAGTATTATATAACTGTTCAAGGTCTGCTTATGAGTAACAACATGTGATTACTATATATAACTTTTAC
>NW_007127184.1:0-627 GCF_000164805.1 Carlito syrichta
CTGCACACAAAGGAGCTGGGCACACAGCATGATTGTTTTGGAGGAATAAGAGAGGCTTCACATCCCTTTTGACTGTTGAATGTAAACGAAGTACCTACTGCTCAAGTGAATCATATGAACTGAAAGAGACTTGTTACATAATTAGCATTTGAGGAAACCAAAGGAAAATCCTCGTGGGCTGGCGACTTGTGATGTCAAATGTAAGCATGCTCGTTTGGGGGACTGGGAATTGGAAATGATGAAATCCGAATGCCTTGTAAACCCAGATATATTATACACAGATAATCTTAATCGAGCTTTTAAAAGTGATACTTTCTAAGGGATGACTGAAATGTTTGTCCCGGCCAACTGGGACCTGTCTGCTTCCATGAACGGGATGGAGCCATCTGCATGGGCCATGTCAATTTGATGGCTCTGGTGTGTGCAGCAGCTCACCCTCTGCCAAGGGCCACCAGCCCATTAATAAACACCCAGCACCAGCCATGAGGGCTGAGCCAGGAACTGACGTCGGAGAGTGTCATCTGAGACAGGGAGACCCTGCACCACACTTGTATTTACGTTTTAATTTAAGAGTAATGTAATTGCAGTGACTCACTCTGCCTGTTACTTTAATTGCATCAAAAGGCA
>NW_007127185.1:0-571 GCF_000164805.1 Carlito syrichta
GGTTTTTATCAAGAAGGGGTGCTGGATTTTATCAAAAGCTTTTTCTGCATCTAATGATATGATCATGTGGTTTTTGTTTTGACATCTGTTGATGTATTTAATTACATTTATGGTTTTACGAATGTTAAACCAGCCTTGCATGCCAGGAATGAAGCCTACTTGGTCATGGTGGATGATTTTTGAGATGTATTGCTGAATCCGGTTTGCTAGGATTTTGTTGAGAATTTTAGCATCTGTGTTCATCAAAGATATTGGCCTGTAGTTCTCTTTCTTTGTTGGATCTTTACCTGGCTTGGGTATTAATGTGATGTTGGCTTCATAAAATGATTTGGGGAGAGTTCCATCTTTTTCAATTGCCTGGAATACCTTCAGTAGGATTGGTATCAGCTCCTCCTTGAATGTCTTGTAGAATTCTGCTGGAAAGCCATCAGGACCAGGGCTTTTTTCTGTAGGAAGCTTTCTTATTACGTAGTCAATTTCTTTGATTGTTATTGGTCTATTTAGGGTCTCAATTTCTTCTTGTTCCAACCTAGGTAGGTTGTGTGATGTCAGAAAGTCCTCTATTTCCTGA
>NW_007127186.1:0-510 GCF_000164805.1 Carlito syrichta
CCTTCCTCTTTTCCTATTTGAATACCTCTGATTGCCTCCTCTTCTCTGATTGCTTTAGCCAGGACTTCCAATACTATGTTGAAGAGGAGAGGAGAGAGTGGGCATCCTTGTCTAGTTCCAGTTTTCAGGGGAATTGGTTCCAATTTTTGTCCATTTAGGAGTATGCTGGCTGTGGGTTTCTTGTAGATGGCTTTTACTATTTTGAGGTATGTTCCCCGTATGCCTAGATGTTCAAGGGTTTTTATCAAGAAGGGGTGCTAGATTTTATCAAAAGCTTTTTCTGCATCTAGTGATATGATCATGTGGTTTTTGTTTTGACATCTGTTGATGTATTTAATTACATTTATGGTTTTACGAATATTGAACCAGCCTTGCATGCCAGGAATGAAGCCTACTTGGTCATGATGGATGATTTTTGAGATGTATTGCTGAATCCGGTTTGCTAGGATCTCGTTGAGAATTTTAGCATCTATGTTCATCAAAGAAATTGGCCTGGATTTCTCTTTCTTT
>NW_007127187.1:0-680 GCF_000164805.1 Carlito syrichta
TCTCTTGAGGATGCCAAAAATTTATGATATACCTTTACATTTTATAAAATATTTAGTTCTGTAATCATGGTGCAGTCAGTTAAGTCTCAGGCATCCAACTCTACCCTGATTCAGTCATGGGACAAAGGGTGTGACCAGAAAAGGATGATGAAACTGCCCAAGAGATCAGTTCCTTGTTTCAAAATAGAACAAATTCAGAGTCTTGATTAAGGAAGAATAGAAGGCTGAACAAGTATCAGTAGTGAAAGCCCTTTCCACTGCCACTGAATAATGGAACTAAAGAACAAAGAAAGAGATCTGTCACAAATCAGGAAAAATGCAGAAGAACACAGATAATTCCCCATGTACCAAAGAGACAATACTTGAAAAATCAGACCTAGGCCTAAACAATGGAAATCACCAAGGAATGGCTCCAGAATACAACAAGGATTAAGGAATGGATGAAAAGAGTGAATGAAAATAAGACAAGATGCAACACTGAAAGAACTGGTAGCAGATTTTTTGCCATAAAAATGTGATTCAGGAAATAAATAACAAGATGACAAGTATGGGAAGCAGAAGAAAGAAACTGAGAGCTTGACTACAAAAGTGTGGAATGAACCCAATCTGTAAGAAGCATAGAAAGTTCAGAAAGAAAGAATAAAGTCTCCAAGTGATATTCAATATTATCAAGAGGGAGA
>NW_007127188.1:0-816 GCF_000164805.1 Carlito syrichta
AGCCTGGTTCACCAGATCATCTTTGATGATTATACATTTATGGCTTCAAAAAATTTATCCTTTTCTATTTAAGCTAGCAAGAGTTATTTTCTGTCACTTGCACCCCATAATCCTGACTAATAAAGTCAATACATTCATCACTATAGCCTGTTTAGGATTAAGAATATCCTGTTACCTTAATTATTATATCATTTCCAATTCATAAGCTAGATATGTCAGATCTATTAAATATTGGGGATACACTTAGAAGGCTCCGAGAAATTCTTTGTCTGGTGGGATTGAAATGGAATAAGTAGGCTCTGTACCCTATAACATGATTCACATTTTAAAGCAAAAATGACAAGAACTAAGTGTGAAGGGGGACCAAAAAGAAACAAACAATAAAATGGAATTATTTTTTGAAAGGAGGGCTCATTGTAGTAGAGGCTTCCCCCACAACGTAAGTGTTCTAGGAATCCATCAGCATCAGTGTACCAGCTAGCATTGTTGTGAGAGGCTGCATTTGGCTTAAGTTTATTGTTATTATTATTATGGGAATATTTCTATGGATTTGTCCATTTATGATTGGTGATTTATGAGGACACATGTCCATACCACAGAAAGTGTTCAGCACTTTTGGACCCCAAACAGCATGACTCCTGTGCCCCACCCTCCCTATTCACCTAATCTCACCCCAGCAACTTTTTTGTGTTTATCCTGATGAAAAAGGTCTCCAAGGGAAACATTATGCTGATGTGGAAGAGGTGAAACAAAAACAGCAGAGCACTAAAGGCATCCAATCGACAAGCACACAAACTGTTTTGAGCAGTTAGAAAA
>NW_007127189.1:0-769 GCF_000164805.1 Carlito syrichta
CAGAGCGATGTCAATGAGGGAGAAAGGTTTTATTCTCCTGAATCTAGATAAAGCACATGAAAATTTGCTTCTGTCCACAGGAGATTCTTACTCCTTGTCAAAGGAACAATAGGCGACATTTTTAAAAATATGATCTTTGTGCACGTTGCTAGGTTATTTCATTTTCAGCCTTTTTCTTTACAATGTAAAATCACTTAAAAAATACCAAGAGAGATAAGCAATAAGGAGTAGTGAAAATGGAAATCTGATAGTGTCATTAAAGCATTGATTATAGTAATAAATATATTAGATTACATGAAGATAAAAGATATTTGAATACTAACAAGAAAGGGCTCCAGTCAGCCACAAACTACAGTGAGACACTGCTAGTTTTAAAATCTCCTTTTTATTTTTCTGAGTTTCTCAAAGTGGCAATTTAGTGCTGACCCTTAAAATGTTTTTTGCTGAGTGAAATAATTTCCCCCGAATTATGAACACACGTTCTGCTATTATTTATTTATTTATTTTAGTTGGAGTCTCACTCTTTCGCCCAGACTGGAGTGCAGTGGCTGCTTCCAGCCACCACAGCCTCGACCTGCTGGGATCCGGCGATCCTTCCGCCTCAACCTTCCAAGTAACCAGAATTACAGGCGCACGCTACCACACCCGGCTAATTTTTTTTATTTATTTTAGAAATGATGTCTTGCCTGCCCAGGCAGGTCTTGAACCCGTGGCTCAGCAATCCACTCACCTCAGCCTCCCAAAGGCACGGGATTACAGGTTAAGCCAC
>NW_007127190.1:0-447 GCF_000164805.1 Carlito syrichta
CAAAGGAAGTCCTCAAGAAATAAAGCCACTCTCACTAGCATTAGTATCATTATATGCACTGATTGGTGAAGTAATATGACAGATTTTGAAGGGAGAGTTAGTGGTATCCAATCTTATTTCTAGAAATGCCTTTGAAAGACATATGACATATGAACAAAAGTTTTGTGTAAGACTGTTCATATAACCTTGTTTTTTTTTATTGTGAAGTTGTGGGGTACATTTAAGGGTGAGCTATACAATTGCGTTTCATTCAGACACCCTGTTGATATCGGGTGTTTCCCCATTCCCATACAGATATTTGCTAGTATTAATCCCATCTTCCTCCCCCCACCATAGTTTCCCAGTACAGTCAGTCATTTTCGTATAGTATTGCATTGGATGTTTAAGGTCCATTATATGAGTGAGAACATGTGATCCTCGGATCTTTGTTTCTGTGATAGGTCACTC
>NW_007127191.1:0-730 GCF_000164805.1 Carlito syrichta
CATTGCTATTACAACACAGCTGCTGTGGGTTGATTTTATGATAACGAGGGGTATAAGTTGTAGATACAAAAAATGGATAGCTGGGATGTAAAATGCTGCAGCCAGTAAGGAAAACAGTTTGACAATACTGCAAAAGAGTAAACACAAAAGTTTCTACATGACCCAGAGTTTTATTCCTGGGTATATACACGAAAGTGTATGTGAAAATTCATCACAGCAATATTTATAATAGCTAAAATGTAGAAACAATTGAAATGCCTATCAACTGAAGAATATTGGCAAAACAAAATGTTCATATCCATTCAATGGACTGTTATTCAGCAATAAAAATATGGAAACATATCAATATTCATTAGATTAGTACTGAATAAATTATCAATTAATGAAGAAAGTCACAAAAAGATACAAATTTTATAATTCCATTTATATAAAGTGTCCAGAGTCAACCAATAGGTAGAGACAAAAAGTAGGTTAGTGGTTGATTTGGGCTGAGGGTAAGGAAACTGACCACGCTCACCCCCACACCCCATGACATGATTACAGTGTATCATTTAAAAGGTAAAAAAAAAGTACTAAAATTAGAATGTGGTGATTGTTGCACAATTTCATGAATAGATGAGAAGCTGCAGTTTTAATACTTTACATGAAAGAATTTTATGGTATGGAAGTACTACTAGACTTTTTAAAGTACTTTAAAAATGTGAACAGCACAGAAAGCAAACCTCAATTG
>NW_007127192.1:0-712 GCF_000164805.1 Carlito syrichta
TCTTTATGCATAAATGTGTATGTGAAGGTTTGATCTGCATCCCTCCCGAGTTTTTTCTTTTATTTTTCTGTTTTTCTTCTTTTATTTGTCATTTTCTGTTTATGTGTGCATATGAATGATCGAGTGTTTATCTTTCTATTTTGTTATGGTTGGTTATTGTACTTTTGCTTTTTTGGGTCTTTTTTATATTCATTTTTTATAGTTTAAGGAATATGTCAGTAGATGTTTGAGGGCTCCACCTGAATACTCCCTTTTTCTTCTTTTTTTCCCTTCAGTCTTTCTGTTCTTCTCCTCTATTCACTTTGTTCTTTTCTATTCACTTTGTGTTAGGCATGTATATGCGTGTTTAGTTTTCTTGTGGGTCTTTTTGTTGTTGATTGTTTTGTTTAGCTTTGTTGTTATTCCAATTGTTTTGAAGTGTGTTTGTATCTGTTCAATTGCTTTTGCATTGGTTTCTGCTTTGCATCATCATACAGAGTGGTAGTGGGGAGTGGGTCTCAGAGAACACACACCACATTAAGTGAACATTTTAATTTGCAAGTAGTATCTGATTACTAGCACTCCATCCTCCACTTTATTTGAATTTCAAAAACTACAAGAGATAGCAAAGCTTCCCATCCATCATCCTATTCCAAATAGAACAAATCCAGAGCCCGGATTATGGAAGTATAGAGGCCTGAGCAAATGTCAGAATGAAAATCTCTCTCACTGA
>NW_007127193.1:0-708 GCF_000164805.1 Carlito syrichta
CTGCTGGGATTATACACCACACCTGACTGACACTGGGGTTTCTTTTTTTTTTTTGGAGTTGGAGTTGGAGTATCACTCTGTCACCCAGAATGGAGTGCAGTGGCTGCTCCTGGCCACCGCAGCCTCGACCTGCTGGGCTCTGGCGATCCTTCTGCCTCAGCCTTCCAAGTAGCCAAAATTACAGGCATGTGCTACCATGCCCAGCTGATTTTTTTTTAATTTATTGTAGAGATGAAGTCTCGCTGCCCAGGCAGGTCTCAAACCCACGGGCTCAGGCAGTCCACTCACCTCAGCCTCCCAAAGGTGCAGGATTACAGACTGAGGCATGGAGCCCAGCTTATTTTTGATTTTATTGTAGAGATGAGGTCTCGCCTGCTCAGGCAGGCCACTAACCCGCAGGCTCCCAAAGGCATGGGATTACAGGCTGAGCCACCGAGCCCAGCTGACACTGGGGTTTTTTAAAGCTTCCCAATCTCATGTGCAGTTGGGGTTAAGAATCATGTATCTAGGGGCCTGGCACACTTTTCTGAGCTTCAGAGACTTACATGTGATTTATGGAAAAGATGTAAAACAAGTGAACTGATTAAGCAATATCAAATGATGATAAAAGTCAAAGAAGTGAAATAACACGGCAAAACTCCAATGTTAAAATGCACCCTTCTAAAATAAGTGTTCTCAAAATCAAGAAACAGCCAATGGGTATAAATG
>NW_007127194.1:0-577 GCF_000164805.1 Carlito syrichta
TGACACTGAACCAGAAGTCATGAAATTATGTAGAAATGAGTGAATTGTCCAATGTCTGATGTGTGAGAGAACCTCCTGCTGCTGTGAAAAACAAGCAGAAAAAAATGGAGAATGCATGGAGGACTCTGGCAAGGCCCAGGGAGTGGGGAGACGCTGGTCAGAGCACTCACTTCTACCAGGACACACCTGCCTTCTCCTATGCACACTTGCTTTCACCTGTGCATACTTGCCTTCCCCTGTGCACATCTGTGCACACTTGACATTACCTGTGCACACCTGCCTTTATCTGTCTTCACCTGTGCACACCTGGCATCACCTGTCTTTGCTTGTTCTGGTGATCTCCCTTTCCCCCAGGACTCCCCAGCTTATGTGAAAGTCATTTTGCCCTGCCAGATCCTGCCTGGCTCCTTTTCTATTGTTTTAGGGATTACTATTATTTGACTGATTGCCTCCATCATTCGTCCAACAAATATTTTACCAAGCCTCATACGGAAGAAAGTGGAGGGCTGGACTCGGTGGCTCAGCCTGTAATCCTGCGCCTTGGGAGGCTGAGGTGAGTGGACTGCCTAAGCCTGTG
>NW_007127195.1:0-701 GCF_000164805.1 Carlito syrichta
CGGAAAAAAGACACAAAGGATTCATTTTAAGTAGTAGTATACAGTTGCTATCTATAGTCAATGAAACATATCCAATGAGTCAACTGGGATATATTTCAAAAATAAGTTAATTAAAAATCAGCAATAGGATATTTTATCTAAGCACATTTCAATAAAATAAGGGTATGTGTTTTTATTTGGGTGTGGAAAAAAGTGATTAAGGCTATAGAAACAAGAATTTCTTTCTAATGAATGGCTATGGATTCAGGGATCTGGTATAAACGTTTTCTTCCTCATTTGTAATTGGAAAGATGTAGGGTACAATTCAGGGTGAAATATATTAATATTCATTTTACAGGAACCCTTGTTGGTCAGGCCTGTCCCTGAACTTCCCCGCTCCCCCGGCAGAATCCTACTACTGCAAATCCTGCCCCTCCCCTACCCCTCCGATTTCCCAACTCTGAAAATCTTTTTTTTTTTTATTATGATGGTCGTTCAAGGTCCACTTATGAGTGAGTACATGTGATACTCAGTTTTTGCTTCTGTGAAAGGTCAACCAGTAGGATAGACACTAACTCCATCCAGGTTTCCCGTGAACATCGTGATTTTGTTCTCGTTTTGACTGCATAGTACTGCATTGTTCCTACGTACCACATAATTTTAATCCAGTCCTCTTTAGAGACAATATGGTTGGTTCCATGTTCTTGCTATTGCGAACAATG
>NW_007127196.1:0-440 GCF_000164805.1 Carlito syrichta
GGGTGACAGAGTGAGACTCCAACTCCAAGAAACCCAACGGCTTCTAATAGCCACATTCCAAAGGAAGCAGAAGCCGGGTGCGGTGGCTCACGCCCGTCATCCCTGCAGTTTGGGAGGCTGAGGCGGGAGCACGGCTTCGAGCCAGGAGTTTGAGACCAGCCTGGCCGGCATCGTGAGGCCCCGTCGCCGTGTCACGGTCTGAGTACGCTCGGCTGCTCCTCCCGATGCCACTAACTCAGAGGGGCAGGGAACCGGCAGAGAGAAGTTTATCTCTGAGTTCGAATCCAGGGTGCAGAGCCAGACTCGAGGTCTTTCAAAACGGTCCCGCTCCCCTTCTAGACTTTTACAGTTCGCTTTTACGGTCCAGAGTCGCCGGGACCTCCACGTCAACCACACGACCGGCAGAGCAGGGACGAGCGCTTGAACTTCAGCCACGTTTA
>NW_007127197.1:0-319 GCF_000164805.1 Carlito syrichta
CCGAGCCTGGCTTGATATGGTTTTTTAAGTGACCTAAGAAACATGCAAATCAAGTGAAGGGTCACAAGTTGGGAAGTAGATTTTTACAGATTGAGGAGAGCAGAAATTGTGCCTAAGAGAAAAAACGTACAGGGAGAGTGAGCAGGATTGCTGGACAGCAATAAGGCTTCACTTGATGGTTATACTTAAAACTTACAGTGATATGTGTCATCGTTGTCTATTTTTCTCCATTTACATTTATATGAGATGTTTCTGGTATTGTGTAAATGGAAAGAAGTTATAAATCTGGGTTAAATCTATATACCGTGAAAGAATTAAA
>NW_007127198.1:0-719 GCF_000164805.1 Carlito syrichta
ACCCTATACTGATTGTGGTTTCCTTACAAACACCAAAGTCTTTCTCTACCTAGAAGCTGTGGGAAGTGGGTGTGAGTTCAGAGGTTTGAGGGTGTCAGGGTTGTAGCTCTGCATGTCCCTTGACCACCTCTCCATGGTGGCCACCAATCTTGCAAGACTCAGGATGGGGCACCAATCTGTGACACAGGCAGGGAGAAGGAGTTGGCTGATATGGGTTTTCTAGTGAGACTCTTGATTCCATTTTGTTTCCAAGAAAGGGAGTCATCCCCAGCAAAGCTTCTCCCTAAACTCTAAACAAAAACTGACATCATACCCACAGGCAAGTCGAGTCCTATATTAAGGGGAAAGAGGATTCCAGGACTCAGGACACTGGTCCTCCAGGTCCCGCCCCCTCACAGGGTTCACCGGAGTTGTGCTCACCCGCTCTGAGCTCCTGGTACCATACCAGGAAGGACGGGAGGAGGTGACTGTCCTGACACAAGTGAGTCTTTCATTCTCATTTGTAAAAATGCTGTTGTGTTGGTTGATAACTCCAAGAAACCTCAGAATTATAGGGAAGTCCAACTTTATGAAAACAAACTAGAGGTTTATAAAAATGTGCTTGGAATATCAGCCTGTTATATGTCATAACAAAAATACTCATTGGGTAGATCCAATATTGTTTGGACAGATTGAATTCCATTTTTAGATTTCAATTTCCTTTCCCACAAACTCTATGA
>NW_007127199.1:0-773 GCF_000164805.1 Carlito syrichta
TTCCAGTTACTTGGAAGGCTGAGGCAGAAGGATCGCCGGAGCCCAGCAGGTGGAGGCTGCGGTGACCGGGAGCAGCCACTGCACTCCAGTCTGGGTGACTGAGTGAGAATCCAACTTAAAAACAAACATGAACTAGAAGAACAAAATGTAAAAATATCTTATCTTTCATCATATAAATGCAAGGAAAAGTATGATGATATGAAATGGAAGATAGAATGTGTTGTACTATGCAAAAGAAATTGGATGCCTAGGACAGAATGCCATATTAAAATTTCCAATATGGTCATCTGGAAGTAAGCACCTCTTCTGTGACATTTTTTGAAACTTACTTCAGGCAACTCAAACTTTTTAAATCAAAAAGTGGAAGTTAAGGCGTGGGACGGTGAGACACTGCTAATTTTTAGGTAAGATAGCTAGTATCTACTACTTATTCACAGAATACGATTATTTGTAGTACACAGTGGAATCACATAACAACTTTGACAGTTAATCCTCTTGAGTTTTGTTAATGCTTTGCTGTGTTAACAATGTTATTTTCATTTTATTGCAAGTTGTACACTCAGATATCTCTATTTTTTAGAATTTATTTCAGATAAAGTTTTCAAAGTTCAGTAAAGGAGTTACCTGGAGGGAAAATTCTTTAACTGATCAGTGGTAAACCTGGGTAAGCAGACTTGCTTATATGGAATTTGCTCCAAGAATGAGCCACCAGAGAATACTTTGGCAAGAAATGAGGCTTGCCTCTGATTTCCGATAAAGATTTGATTTGAAAC
>NW_007127200.1:0-614 GCF_000164805.1 Carlito syrichta
TGGAGTGTTGAATTTCTCTCATGCAGCACAATAAACAATTTGCCTCTCCTAATTATTCCATTTTCCTTACTAATTGGTAACCTTCTGGGCCATTTGTATCTGTGGGCAACTTACAAGTATTTTAAAAGTATTTTGCTTAGAAAAACACTAAATATGTCAGCCCTTCCTTCTGTATGTTTGTATATGTTGTCCTGAGAAGTATAACCCTTGTGTGCCAGTATTCTTTTTAGAAGGTCTTGCTGAGGATTTTACTTGGTAAACATGGAATGTATATACTAGTGTGTGAAATCTTGGACAAATGCAGGCTGGAATAATGGTGTGTTACCTAGTTCTTCAGCTAAGGAGAAGCTTTCCTGTGCTTTCTTTCATTGCCCTACAACTGGCCAAGTGGCTCAGCCAGACACTTTGATTCTGGATCTCAAAAACCACTGGGAATTCTTGGATTAGTGGTTGAAGGTTGAAAACTCTCTTATAATGTCTGAAAAGGTTAGGAAAGTTTCCAAGTTATATAATTTCTATACAAAGAAGTAGCTGTGACTTGGAAGTGCTGTTTTATCTATCCATTCACTGATCTATTAATTGAGTAAACATTCATGAAATAACATTCTATGTTC
>NW_007127201.1:0-395 GCF_000164805.1 Carlito syrichta
CCCATTGGTAGGTGGTGGGGGCTTTGTCGAAGATGATTTGGTTGAGAAATTGAGGTTTTGCTTCTGGAATCTCAATTCTGTTCCATTGATCTATATGCCTGTTCCTGTACCAATACCAAGCTGTTTTGATGATTGTAGCTTTATAGTAAAGTTTGAAATCTGGTATTGTGATACCACCTGCTTTGGTTTTTTTGCTGAGGATTGTTCTGGCTATTCTTGGATGTTTGTGTTTCCATATGAATTCCTGTGTTGTTTTTTCTAGGTCTGAGAAGAATGTTATTGGTAATTTAATGGATATTGCATTGAATTTGTAGATTGCCTTAGGTAAGATGGACATCTTCATAATGTTGATTCTTCCGATCCATGAGCATGGGATATTTTTCCACTTGTTCATG
>NW_007127202.1:0-422 GCF_000164805.1 Carlito syrichta
CAATCCATTCCATTCCATTCCATTCCGTTACTCTCCATTTCTTTCCATTCCATTCCTTTCCATTCCGTTCCATTCCATTTTATTCCATTAATCTCCATTCCATTCCTTTCCATTGCTTTCCTTTCCCTTTCATTGCTCTCCATTCCATTCCATTCCATTCCAATCTATTCCATGCCATTCCGTTTTTCTCCATTCCATTCCATTCCATTTCATTCCATTCCATTCCGTTACTCTCCAATCCATTATGTTACTCTCCATTCCATTCCATTCCATTCCTTTGCATTCCATTCCTTTACACTCCATTCCATTCCTTTCCATTCAGTTCCATTCCATTCCATTCCATTCCGTTACACTCCATTCCTTTCCATTCCACTCCATCCCATTACTCTCCATTGCATCCCATTCCATTAAATTTAATTCCA
>NW_007127203.1:0-612 GCF_000164805.1 Carlito syrichta
CCCGAAACCCACAGGACTTAAGAGAGAAGATAGACAAATGGGACCTTATTAAACTGACAAGCTTCTGCAAAGCCAAAGAAACCATCAAGAGAGCAGGGAGACAGCCTACAGACTGGGAAAAAGTCTTTGCCAACTCTAGGTCTGACAAAGGCTTAACATCCTGGATCTACAAGGAACTGAAGCGTACTGAAAAGAAGAAAACAAACAACCCCATTATAAAATGGGCAAAAGACATGAACAGACACTTCACAAAAGAAGACATTCGAGCAGCCAACAAACACATGAAGAAATGCTCAACCTCACTAATCATCAGGGAGATGCAAATCAAAACCACACTGAGATACCACCTAACTCCAGTCAGAATGGCAATTATCAACAACTCAAAAAATAACAGCTGCTGGAGAGGGTGTGGTGAAAAGGGAACACTTCTACACTGTTGGTGGGAGTGTAAACTAGTGCAACCTCTGTGGAAAGCAGTGTGGCGATTCCTAAAAGCTCTAAAAACTGACCTTCCATATGATCCTGCAATCCCCCTACTGAGAATATACCCTGAAGAACACAAATCACTCTATAAAAAAGATACCTGCACACGTATGTTTATCGCAGCATTGT
>NW_007127204.1:0-684 GCF_000164805.1 Carlito syrichta
CGGGAAACAGCAGACCCTGCCTGCACTGGGTGGACAGGATCCCATGCATTTGGGGGAAGAGGCGGCTAAGGCGGGTGATGTTGAATGTCTCTTGACAGTTTATGGCATTGCAGGGGCAAGGGTCAGCCAGGAGTTTGTGTGCCTGATTTTACACGCGGCCGTCCATTTTCCATAGTATTGAATTGTATTTTTAGAGGGGCCGAGCTCAGCATCTCCTGAGCTGTCTGAGTGGTGGCCAGGGATCCCATTCTGCTGCTGCCCCTACCAGCTCCACTTCACTGCCTGGTTGTTTTCTCTAGCCCCATGGCGACACCACCCATGGCCTCCCCCCACCTCCACAAAGGGAGTGCGGGACACAGAGTCACTGGCTTATTGGACCCAAGTGGAACACAAAGCAACCGTTTTAATTCGCCAGGTCGTCATCAGAAGCATCAATGAAATGCAAAAATGAAAGACAAGATGAAGAACGATCACACCTGGGTGGACGCTGCCTTTCTGGTAGGTAGCTCCCCCAACCCAGCAACCACACTTTCTGCAGGCTCCACTGCTCTCCTGGCAGCATCCTTTGGTGCCAGAGATGACAACTTCCTTCCCCAGCCACCACTTGCTCGCCCTGCTCTTGCTCTTTCTCATTCTGTGGGGATTGGGTTCGTCCCTGATCCGTGCGTGTGTGTGTCTGTGTGT
>NW_007127205.1:0-441 GCF_000164805.1 Carlito syrichta
TTCTTGCTATTGTGAATAATGCTGCGATAAACATTCGTGTGCAGGTATCTTTTTGATAGAGTGATTTGAGGTCTTCAGGGTATATTCCCAGTAGGGGGATTGCAAGGTCATATGGGAGGTTGATGTTTAGAGCTTTTAGGAATCACCACACTGCTTTCCACAAAGGTTGCACTAGTTTACACTCCCACCAACAGTGCAGAAGTGTTCCCTTTTTGCCACACCCTCTCCAACAACTGTTATTTTTTGAGTTATTGATAATTGCCATTCTGACTGGAGTTAGGTGGTATCTCAGTGTGGTTTTGATTTTCATCTCCTTGATGATTAGTGAGGTTGAGCATTTCTTCATGTGTCTGTTGGCTGCTCAGAAGTCTTCCTTTGTGAAGTGTCTGTTCATATCTTTTGCCCATTTTATAATGGGGTTGTTTGGTTTTTTTCCTTTCA
>NW_007127206.1:0-490 GCF_000164805.1 Carlito syrichta
GTGAAGGCTAGATACTCAGATGCAGATATAGAAACTCAATTCACTGACATTAATAATAAAATTGCAGAGGCAAGCTGAAAGTATAATCCAGTCATTTTTCCCTTACCACAGGCCATAGCAATCTGCAGGGTATTCATGGTGATCTGTTCACCACACCCCCCCACCCCCAAATATGAACACAGTCAAGAATCAGACTCAAAAGAACCATTTCCCTTTCTCAGGTACCAGCACGTGCACAAACACACAAGCTTTCTGCTGCTGTGACCCACCACCCACCCTGCTGCTGCCACCACTACCCTCCTGATCCTGGCTCAAGCACCAGCCATGAGCAATTAGGAGAGGTAGAATCTCTCTCTGGAGAAGGCAAGAGTCTTCTGCTGTGTTTGACATTTTGAAGAAATGTCCACATTTTCTGTAGACTTGGGTTTGAATCCAGACATAGTTAATACTACTCCTTAACTGTGTGATCCTGGACAAGCTACTTAACCTC
>NW_007127207.1:0-325 GCF_000164805.1 Carlito syrichta
TTCACAATGTTGATTCTTCCAATCCATGAGCATGGGATATTTTTCCACTTGTTTGTATCATCTTTGAGTTCTTTGAACAGTGTTTTGTGGTTTTCATTATAAAGGTCATTCACGTCTCTAGTTAGAAAGATGCCAAGATATTTCATTTTTTTGTGGTTATTGTGAATGGGATTGTGCTTTTTATTTGGGGTTCTGCTTGTTTATCATTGGTGTAAAGAAATACTACTGTCTTTTGCACATTTATTTTATACCCTGAGACTTTGCCAAACTCCTTTATCAGTCAAGGAGGTTTCTGACAGATTCGCTTGGGTTTTCAAGGTATTCA
>NW_007127208.1:0-661 GCF_000164805.1 Carlito syrichta
CACTTAGCTAACTAGTTGGCTAGCAACTCAGCTATCTGGTCAGATAACCAGTGAACTGGCTCGCTTTCCATCAGGTCAGCTAATTAGTTGGTTCGTTCGCCTGCACACCGGTCAGCAAACTCGTCAGTTGCTCGTCAGACAATAGGTAAACTAAATTGTCAGCTTGCTCACAGGCCAACAGGTCAGCTAACCAGTCGGCTTGCTCACCAGCTGGTTAGTTAAGTCAGTTCACCGGTCAGCTCGCAATACAGCTGACTAGGTAAGGCAGCTTATATTTTGGTCATATGCCGGCCGACTAGTTAAGTAAGCTCACCTGTCGTTTCATTCAGCGGCTGACTAGTTAACTCTTCTGACCATTCATCTCACTCACTAGCTCTCTAAAGTCAGCTGACCAGTGAGCTCACTCACAGGCTGACTAGTTAAATCAGCTGACAAGTCGGCTCACTTGCCAGCCAAATAGATAAGTCAGCTGGCCAGTTGGCTCACTAACTGGCTATTAAGTCAGCTAACCGTTCGGCCTACTAGCCGGCCAACTATTTAAGTAAGCTAACCAATTGGCCAACTTGTCAGCTGACAAGTTAGATTAGCTAACTTGTGGGTTGACTAGTTATGTCATCTAACTAGTCGGCCAACTAGTTGGCAAACTAGTTAGTTCAGCAAA
>NW_007127209.1:0-550 GCF_000164805.1 Carlito syrichta
AAGGACATCTTCCATATGGGGGTTTTATCTTCTACATTCAGCATGAAAAAGAGGAGGATCAAAACATCCTTCTTGAAGTCACTGTTGTTGTTGCTGTGTGTTTTTAAGTGCCTTTAGCTTGAAATAACCCTTATCCCAAAATAGAATGTTTTAGGGTGGCATATTCATCCATCCTTCATTTCTCCCAGTTGAAACTTCTCTAAGAAGCTTCAAAGCACAGAAACTGAGTTGAATTACTCCTCATCCAATCTCTTAGATTTAAGATTAGGTCAGTTCACTTAAACATTTGTGTCTTATTTTAGGAGATAGTGTTGCAAGTGGGTTCCTGTCAAGGTTTGGCCTCTATATGGTTGAAATAATCAGGTTTCAAATAAGAGCATTTTTATAGAAAAAAAGAAAATCAAAGGTTAATAGTTGGAGTACATTATAAACTCAGTTTCTGAGTCCAGAGGCAGCCTATCAAGAAGATTCCTAGATGTTGATCACAAAACATCTTTTGATAACTGAATGGCTCTGATGATGCCATCAGGCATTCTGGGGAACTTTCTGA
>NW_007127210.1:0-675 GCF_000164805.1 Carlito syrichta
CGTGTCATTTCTTCTTCCTGGACCTACACACACCACCCCCTGCAGCTGTAGCATCCTTGCATGACTTACGGCGCAGATTTTGCCTTGCTTGAATCCAGACTACAATGGCCGACTTCAAAATTTTTGTATTTATCTACACCGAATTCTAGTAAAATACTTCCATCAGCAAAAATATTGTTTGTTTTGCACAAAAAGAGTTACATTTCAGTCTTGAAACTAGGTCATATTATCATAACCACGGAAAAGGAAGTGGCTTTTTCAGAATATTGACGTCTATAGCTCTTGCTTATTGATAGGGAAGGGGCAGTTACCATGGTGATCTCACAGCCTCTGGAGGGAATGCTATCATGGCCTTGCCTTCCAAAACCCACCCAGCTGAAAGAACCCCTCTGAAAAGGATTTCCTTCCATAGAAATTCTTTGAGTTAATGGAAATAAAAAGAGTTTGATTTCTGGAGTTCGGATTTGTCCACAGATTTGTTTTGCACGCTTCTCTCATGTAATTTAAGAAAAAGCATTTACAATAAAGACAGAATATGTGATTTTCTCCAGAAATAAGGTTTAGGAGATTGTGTATTAATTATTCCAGAAATATGTTTGTTTTCAGACACAAAATAACTTTTGCTCTTATCCATGCGAGCTAAGGACTTGAAAACACACCACTTCAACCAGATCC
>NW_007127211.1:0-705 GCF_000164805.1 Carlito syrichta
CGCCATAAGATTAATGTGTAGAGCCCAGATGCTACCGTTTGACTAGGGATGAAAGGTCTGAATTTTCGGATGCCCACATTCTCACTAGTACTGGAGTGTCGCTCAGATGCAGCATCTCGAAACTTCACTGTGCATCTGTGGGTCTTGTGTCCGTCTGTCTCACTGTCGTGTACTCAATAGAGGTTAAAGAGGCAAGAAAGCTGACGTTTTTTCAGTATCCACCGTGTCCCAAACGTGTACTGGATTTCACTAAAGTTCACACATCCAATTAGAAGCCTAGGGAACAGGCCTGTCATTTCCACAGATGAGAAAAGCTGAGACTCCAAAGACGAAGTCACTTGCCCAAAATCACACTGATGTTTACCGGCAGACCACAGGAGCACCTTGGTTGTTACTTGACTCCGTTCTGGCCTCTCTCTCCTCCTGACACATACGCCTTTGCAGGTGAGATTTGGACTTTGAGCATACCCGCTCTCCCCACCACTGGACCTGGCCCCCCATGGGTGGCTGCGTCCCCTTTATTCCCCTGCCCTCTCTCTCCCTGCTAGTTGTGTCGACATTAGTTCTTCTCTTTGTGCTGGAGTGCCCAATGCTTAGGGCCACTCAGAGTGAGATACCCCTTCACTCTGGCCATGATGGCAATCGCTAAAATGTCAAACAAATAACAAGTGGCGTCAGGATACTCTTTTTAGCATGCACCTATTT
>NW_007127212.1:0-715 GCF_000164805.1 Carlito syrichta
TGGCAAATACTTTTTCCCAGTCTGTAGGCTGTCTCCCTGCTCTCTTGATGATTTCTTTGGCCTTGCAGAAGCTTGTCAGTTTAATAAGGTCCCACTTGTCTATCTTCTCTCTTATGACCTGTGGGTTTCAGGTTTAGTTCAGGAATTGGATGCCAGTTCTGATTTCCATGAGGGTATTTCCTTCATTTTCTAAGGTTCTTATGGTTTGAGGTTTTACGTTTAGGTCTCTGATCCGTTTGGAATTAACCTTTGTGCATGGAGATAGATAGGGTTCCTGTTTCAATCTTCTACATGTGGTCAGCAAGTTTTCCCAGCACCATTTACTGAATAGGTTCTCCTCTCACCAGTGGTAGGTGGTGGAGGCCTTGTTGAAGATGAGTTGGTTGAGAAACTGAGGTTTTGCTTCTGGAATCTCAATTCTGTTCCATTGATCTGTATGCCTGTTTCTATACCAATACCAAGCTGTTTTGATGATTGTAGCTTTATAGTAAAGTTTGAAGTCTGGTAATGTGATACCACCTGCTTTGTTGTTTTTTTTTTGCTGAGGATTGTTCTGGCTATTCTTTGACGTTTGTGTTTCCATATGAATTCTTGTGTTGTCTTTTCCAGGTCTGAGAAGAATGTTGCTGGTAATGTGATGGGTATTGCATTGAATTTGTAGATTGCCTTACGTAGATGGACATCTTCACAATGTTGATTCTTCCATCCATGAGCA
>NW_007127213.1:0-524 GCF_000164805.1 Carlito syrichta
CGCATGCGCTACCACGCCCGGCTGATTTTTTGATTTATTGTATAGATGAGGTCTCGCTGCCCAGGCGGGTCTCGAACCCGCGGGCTCAGGCAATCCACTCACCTCACCCTCCCAAAGGCGCGGGATTACAGGCTGAGCCACCGAGCCCGGCTCATTCATATTCTTATGCTACATCATCAGACACTATATATAAATTTAACCTTGATTAAAAATGCAAACAGAAAATAGTGTCAGATGGGGAGGTCCCATTAATCTATAACTGAGGAATTAATCTTGTACGTATGTGAGGCTGACTGTGGCACTCGGGGCCGTTTGCTTTCTTCTGTGGCTCCAAAGCATGTTGAGCACACCTCTGTCATTGCACCTGCCATGCCCTGGTAGTGTTCTCATTGAATTTTCTGCTTTTTCCGCTGTTCCCTGAACTCTCAAGTACAGAGACTGTGTTGCTCATTCTCAGTGCATGTCGTTAAGACTGCATTCCCACTAACATACCCTATGACTCACCATCCCTCCGGCAGAAGTGG
>NW_007127214.1:0-365 GCF_000164805.1 Carlito syrichta
CAGTCTCTGTTCTTAGTCCTATCCTTTATGAGTTTTTTGTTCATTCTTCTTTTTTTGTCCTGTCCTTAATAGAGTTTTTAGCTGGTTTTTATTTTCTTTTTAAGTCTGGCAAAGTTCCCATTTTATTTGTCTTGGTGTGTTTTCCCTCTTGTCCTGTTGGTGCAAGGAATGGTGTTGTTTTTCTTTACGTTTTCTTTCTTTCTCTTTTGAATTGGAGTCTCACTCTGTTGCTGAGGATGGAATGCAGTGGCACACTCACAGCAACCCCAGAGTCAACCTGCTGGACTCCTGCAATCCTTCTGCCTCAGCCTTCCAAGTAGTTAGAACTACAGGCGCACGCTACCATTCCCGGCTAATTTTTGATT
>NW_007127215.1:0-753 GCF_000164805.1 Carlito syrichta
CACAGATGATTCCCTTCCCTCCACCCCTATGAGGAGAACCGGGCATGCAGCTGCTCTCTGGGAGACCAGAGACTCATGCTCTGAAGAAGCTGAGAGGGAGAAGCTTTGGGAGCAGGAAAACTGGGCCCAGGGCAAGAACAGAAGGATGCACAAGGTCAAAGGCATTGAATCTAATATGTCAGGGCTCCAGACTCAAGCGAAACTGACTGAACTGGAAAGCCACCCTTGTGGAGAGAGAATAGAACATTCTCCTTGGGCAGTAATGCAGGGCCCCCTCAGCGTGGTTGGCTTGCTGCCTGACCGTCCAGGAATGAAGGCCATGGTTCACCACACATGCACACATCCTTATGTCTCCCAGGCAGCTCTTTAAAGGAACAACTTACGGAGGTGGCAGTCCCATGAAATGTACCGGTTTTTTTTTCCTAGCAAAATGTAGAATTGTTTATTTACTCATGTTTTCTTATTGAGTATTTGTTATTTCCAGCTGTTTCCTCCTACTGATAACAACATATTGAACATCTTCTTATGTGGTATGTTAGCCATATTTTAGATATTTTTCTTAGGGTTGATTACTATAGAAATGAGTAATGAGGTTGAGGGTATTAATGCTTAACATGGATTTTTATACATTTTTGCTGAACTTTTATTTTTTGAGTTGGAGTTTCTTTTTTGTTTTTAGTTTTTTCTGAGCCTCCTTTATTAATTATTATTATTATTTTATTATAAAGACATGGGGTACAATTCAGGGTTAGG
>NW_007127216.1:0-373 GCF_000164805.1 Carlito syrichta
ATTCTCATTGTATGAGTAGACCTCAAATCATTGTATGAGTAGATGGACAGATGAACACGTTAGTTCTACCTTTTGGCTATTGTGAATGATGTTGCTATGAACATCAGTGTACAAATATCTGTTTGACAGTAGCTCAGCCTGTCATCCCAGCACTTAGGGAGGCCAAGGTGAGTGGATTGCTTGAGCCTGTGGGTTTGAGACCAGCCCAGACCACTTGGTGAGATCTTGTCTCTACACTAAATCAAAAATTAGCTGGGCGTAGTAACATGTACCTGTAGTTCCAGCTACTTGGAAGGGTGAGGTGGAAGGATCACCAGAGCCCAGCAGGTTGATGCTGGATTGGCATGAGTGTGCCTCTGTGCTCTAACCTGGG
>NW_007127217.1:0-621 GCF_000164805.1 Carlito syrichta
CAAGCTCCAACTCTTCATCTTCTTTTGGAAGACTAGTTTCGATTTACTGTAAATGTAGGGAGTATTAACAGGTAGGATTCCTTTCCTGTCTTAGGGCCATCATGCGCTTTATCATTGTAATTTCCTTCTTGTATCAATCTTCTTGGTCCAACTGCACCTCGATCCCCCAGACTTTACAGGGAGCCAACCGTGTCCCTTATCTTGTTGTTGGCCCATCTGTTTGTACCCGTTGCTGAACAGTAGCTGTCAATAGAAAGTGCCATTTTGCTCAACAGTAGGAAAGTCTCATAGGGAAAAGCACAGGAGGAGCTGAAACTCAAGTGCTAAATGCTTGTGGAAGGCAAGGCTGTCTACATGATGATTATGATCTAGAAGCCTAGTGGTTAGAGTTGTGGAGGGTCAGGACAAAAGACTGTGGATCCATTCTGGGATGGTTGGGTTTAAGACCTTTGCCTAAAAGCATTTCAGAGTGGGCTGAGATAAAAGCTAATAGCCTTTAGAGAAAGAAAATATGGAAAATAGGGGTTTGCTTTGGCTACAGGTGAGGGATGGGGATAAGGCTTCCCTGGGAGTATGTAGTCATAGTCATACCCTCATGTGATTTAGGGTTATAATTTCCTT
>NW_007127218.1:0-760 GCF_000164805.1 Carlito syrichta
TAGTGCCTCTTTTTTTATTGTTGTTATAATTTCATATATTGCTTCATTGAACATGCAGGATGGACTGTGGATTCTTTTGTAAGAAAAATGACTAAAAGTAGACTAGATTCAATAAGTTGAACTCCCAACCTTTTGTATTTTAGCAGTTCTACTAAGTTACTCTCTGAGGACGTGTGTATCATTTGATACAAGATAGTATATTGTGATGGTAAAACGCTGGAATTAGGAGGATGTGGGCTTGAATTCCAACTCTGTTTAGCTGGGAGTAGCCTGGTATAGAGAATTAATGTATCAGTGTCTCAGTTCTCTCATCTATAAATAAAAAATGTCTACCTAACTGAGCTATTGTGAAATTGAATGTCTTAACATATATCTGGTACTTAGAAAAGGGCCTAGCCTATTTTGATTCCAAAATGTTTTCTACCTTCATGTAAATATTCGCTGCTATAATTAACACCAACATTTTCCAAGGATTTGCAAGATTGAACAATGTGAGGCTTCGATCGATTGCTGTTTTAGAATGTGTTTTGCAGAGAATGTTGGCTTTGACTGCCTTTGACTACAGATAGCTCCATTGCCGTTTGCATATGGACTGGCGTTAAGCATTCACATGTAGGCAAAAATACATATTAAGCACTCAAGTTTTTAAAATATTGCGTTAGTCCTACCACTTGCAAATCTGTTTTTTAGAGTTATTATACATCTATCCATAGTAGTAGTAAAATATAAATAACCCTAAGTTTTTAGAGTATATAATTTT
>NW_007127219.1:0-681 GCF_000164805.1 Carlito syrichta
CCCTAGAAGTTGCTTTATGAAAGTTGGTGCACCTATGTTGGGTGCATATATGTTTAGGATAGATATTTCTTGTTGATGGATTGAGCCTTTTATCATTATGTATCTTTTTTGATTTTTAATAGCTTGAAGGGTATTTTGTCTGAAATTAAGATCGCTACTCCTCCTTTCTTTTGTATTCCATTCACCTGAAAGTTTGTCTCCCATCCTCTTACTTTGAGTCTCTGGGTGTCCTTTCTAGTGAGGTGAGTCTCTTTAAGGCAATAGATTGTTGCCTGATGATATTTTATCCATTTTGCCATTCTATGCCTTTTCAGTGGTGCATTTAGTCCATTCACATTTAGGTTAATAATTGAAATGCAAGAGTTGATCCCTGTCATAAGGTTCTTACAGAGTTGTTCCTGTTTGTTTGTTGTCTTTCTTTGGGTTCTGGAGTTGGCTCATGTGTGTTTTTAATCTTTTGCCTGTACTCTTGTGAAGAATGTTGTTGTTCTTTTTTCTTTTTCTTTTGTGTTCAGTACTTTCTTAAGTGTTTCTTGTAGAGGTGGTCTGGTGGCAGCATACGTTCTTAGGGATTAGATATCTGGAAAAGATTTCAATTCTCCCTCACTAATGAAGCTTAGTTTGACTGGGTAGGTTGTTCTTGGTTGAATTGTTTATCTTTTAGACTTTGAGATAGGGCTC
>NW_007127220.1:0-770 GCF_000164805.1 Carlito syrichta
TTCTAACCTGGGCTGTCCCCCAAGATCTCCTGCTTGCACTAACTATGTCCAATACAGAACACTCATTCATTGCACGTAGGTTTTTGTCATTTCTTTATTTTCTTTCAGAATTATTCCATTGATGATAAGAAAATGTATTTTTGAGACTAAAATAGAAAAGAGAGAGAGAGAGAATTCCCAAAGAACTGTTCTTTAGGCCCATTCTGCCACTTTGCACAAATGTGGCATTCTATATTTTTGTTTGTGTGTTTGTTTCATTTTGCTTTTTTTCAGCGTAAGATGCAGACTGTGCCATGACACTATTACCATTCTTGTAGAATCTGGTAAAAACTTGGGGGTAAAACAGACCATGTGGGTGTTAGCGTTTTCCAGGTGATCTTTTTGGTCTTGCGGTTTTACACATTCAAATATGAACTCTATTTTTGAATCTGAACATGGCAGAATGGAGCCCCCTGTCGGTGTGAACAGCACAAGGGGAAAGATGCCTGGGTGGGAGACCAGGACTCATTATGACAGCGAGTACTCCGACCATCAGTGGAATATACTGGATGATTCATCCGTCATTTACTATTTTAAAACTGTTCAGCTTTTCCCCAAGGCCATTAACTGTGAAAAAAATGTGGCCTCTGATTTATACTTTATTTTGCTGGTAATTTAGACTTTGGTGGTTTTCCAAAAAAACATTGGGAAATAGTTTTGGCAAACATCTTGTCAAAACGAGAATTTCTAAGTGAGATTTGAGGGTCACCCACTTCTAAAAGTTCGGTTTT
>NW_007127221.1:0-676 GCF_000164805.1 Carlito syrichta
AATGTTTTAACATCTGTTTCATAATTTAACTCTCAAACGAAATTATCCTAGACTTGAGCCTATACTACTAAATGAAGCCTACTCATTCTGTGTGCTGTTTTGGAATCTTAAAATAACGGTATACAAATAAAAGCTTAGAAGTCATCCTAGTCCACAACTTGCCTGCTAGGAAAAGATCCCTGACAGACATTTTCACTTTTTAATAGGCTCTAATTGACAGAGCATTTTTCCTTACAGACTCTTCTACAGATGAGTTCATGCTCTACCTTACAGTACAAACAGGAAGAAAAGAAAAGAAAGTGTTTTTTTATTATTTAGAGAATTCTTTATTAGTTTCTGTAATCAAACCCATGTAGATAAGACCTTACATATTTAATACAGTGCATTACCCCTGTACAAATGAAAAAAAAAATAAGTTTAATGTTTCTAGAACAATATGGCTGTTAATTTCTGTACCATGCCAACTCAACACAGTAAACTGGGATACTTTTTCCAAAGTTGACAGCACAGCTAAAGTTTCCAAAAATTCAAATTATGTATATGTGTGTATATATATATATAGACCAATAATAGCAGTATGTTATGCACCAATAGCAGCAATAGCTTTTCCAGGTTCTGCAGTCATCTGACAAAATTATAGAAACATCCAGCACACTCCATTTAAAACAAAGGGGGG
>NW_007127222.1:0-761 GCF_000164805.1 Carlito syrichta
TCGCCTGCTTTCTAGTCAGTTGAATTAACTAGCTTGCTACATAGCTAGCCACCTGACTATCCAGCTGAATTAACTACGTGACTTATCTAGCTAGTCAGCTGTCTAGCCTGTTGTCTTCTCAGCTGACTTAACTAGGTGACTTATCTAGTTAGCCAGCTGGCTAGACAGCTGACATAACTAGCTAGCAAACCAGATTGCTGGCTGCCTAGCCAGCTGTCTTAACTAGTTGACTTAACTAGCTAAGACAGCTGGCTAGCCGAGTGACTTAATTGCCTAACTACCTAGCTAGCCAGCTGACGTAACTAGCTGAAATAACTAGTGAGCCAGCTGGATACCCATCAGACGTAACCAGCTTTTTAACTAGGTAGCCAGAAAGCTAGATAACTGACTTCACCAGCTTACTTAACTACCTCACCATCTGGTTAGCCAGCTGACTAAACTAGCTGACTTTACTAGCTGGCCAGCTGGCTAACCAGTTGACTTAATTTCCTTGCTATCTAGCTAACAAACAGCCCAGCCAGCTAACTTAACTAGGTGACTTAACAAAGTAGCCAGCTGGCTAGCCAGCAGACTTAACTAGCTACCTACCTTGCTAGACAGATTGATAGCCAGTTGACTTAATAAGCTGACATAACTAGATAGCCTGATGGCTACCCAGAACACTGATCTACCTACATATCCCTCTGGCTTGCCAACAGATTTAACTACCTAACTACCTAGCTAGCATGCTGGGCCAGCGAGCTGACATAACTACGTGATTT
>NW_007127223.1:0-661 GCF_000164805.1 Carlito syrichta
CACCTCGACCTGCTGGGTTCCATTGATCCTTCCGCTTCAGCCTTCCGAGGAGCTGGCATTACAGGCATGTGCTACCACGCCCGGCTGATTTTTTGATGTATTGTAGAGATGAGGACTCCCCAAGTTGCCCAGGTGGGTCTCGAACCCGCGGGCTTAGGTTATCCACTCCCCGCAGCCTCCTAAATCGCAGGATTACAGGCTGAGCCACGGAACCTGGCTTTCTTCTGTTATTGTTTGGAGATGGAGTCTCACTCTCTCGCCCACACTGGAGTGCAGTGGCCGCTCCCGGCCACCGCAGCCTCGACCCGCTGGGCTCCGGCGATGCTTCAACTTCAGCCTTCTAAGTAGCTGTATATACAGGCGCGTGCTACCACGCCCGGCTAATTTTTTGATGTACTGTAGAGATGATTCTTGACCATATCTCTTTTCTAATGTTATATTTGTGTGCGATCTACAAACTCCAATTTCGTATCACTTTTGGAGATTTGTTATCAGAAGCTACATGCTTCCTTAACTGCCTCCTGCTTCCCGTTCTGGTCATGGCCCTTCCTCGGAACTTGCTCCATGACACCTTGGTGACTGACTGTCAGTCTGGTATGGCTCCAGGTCCCCTCTTTCCTGAGCACTGCTCTCAAGAGCAGCCTTCACTGGATCAAGCTTA
>NW_007127224.1:0-740 GCF_000164805.1 Carlito syrichta
CCACAGTGGAATAAAAGAAATATCAACACAATCAAAGTTCCCCCAAACCCCACAAAGACATGGACACTAAACAGCATGATGCTAAGCAACTCCTGGGTCACCACAGAAATCAAAACAGAGGTTTATAGATACCTGGAAACTAATGTAAATGAAGAAACGTCTTACAAAAACCTCTGGAATGCCATGAATGCAGTATTAAGAGGGGAATTCATATCACAACAATCACACATAAAGAGAAAGGAAAGATCCCAAGTTAACACCAACAAGTCACCTAAGGAAGCTGGAAAAGCAAGACCACCAAAACTCTAACTTCAGCAGAAGAATCCAGATCACCAAAGTAAAAGCGCAAATCCAGGACATAGAAGACATAATACAAAAAAAACCAATGAATCAAAAAGCTGGTTCTTTGAAAGGAAAAACAAGATTGATGGTCCCCTAGCTATACTGATCAAGAAAAAGAGTGGAAAAGCCCAAACAAACACAATCAGAAACACAAAAGTTGAAGTCACATTTGATCCTGAAGAAATGCAAAAGATTATCTGAGACTACTATATACACGTGTATGGAAACAAACTTGAAAACCTAAAGAAAATGGAGAACTTTCTGATATCACAAAACCTCCTCAGGTTGAAACAAGAAGAAATCGAGACCCTAAATAGACGCATAATCATCCAGAAAATTGACTATATCATAAGAAAACTACCTACAATAAAACTCTTGACCAGATGGCTTTTCAGCAG
>NW_007127225.1:0-773 GCF_000164805.1 Carlito syrichta
CCCGGCCAACGTGGCTATTTCTTAATAATCCAAGCTGTTGTATTGAGTTGTAGAACATTGGGAAGAAGTCCTTATTTGTGTAGCTCAGAGGGTCTTTTAGTCGGTCTCATTGACTTTTTACAGTTTATGTTTCTGACGGAGTCAAGTATTGCCTGCCTGATCACACTCCCACCTTTCTGTGAGCATCTAAAATCTCACTCTTGAATGACACCAAACCATACTGATTGGAAGCTCCTTGCCAACGGTCCTCTCCAGCTCCCTCCTTCCTCCCTATATGAGAACATCTGATGGGGAGCTCAGGTGACTTCCTTGGACCCACCCGCAGGCACTGTGAGGTCAGCGAGATGGGTCTGTATTCATTCTGCCTTCCAGGGAAGCTATGACCTAGTCTTGGTGTTTTGGCCTCTGGGGGCCTCTAACTCTTCCTGCAAATGTGAATCCCCACCGGGGCAGGGGAATGGAAAAGCTTGTCTCAGGCCCTCTGGTGAGGGAGGGCCACTTCTGCTTTCCAGGGGGAAGCTGTGTCATGGGGAGCAGAACTGTGGCTGTAGGGGAGGCCGGAGGGAGAAGGCCGTAGAGGAGACCCGCAAGGAAGTGATACTTCTTCCAGGGGCCAGATCATTTGCCTGCAGCCCCTCCTTCCTTACCGCCCAGCCCTGCTTTTTCCTCAGGGTTCTTTTACCACTTCCTGCTCTCCCCATTTTCTTTCTTTCTTTTTTTTTTGAATTGGAGTCTCACTCTGTTGCCCAGACTGGAGTGCAGTGGCTGCTTCT
>NW_007127226.1:0-468 GCF_000164805.1 Carlito syrichta
TAGTTTGACTCGTTTTCACTTACATATCAAACACAGTACTAACTTTGTAAAAACTATCAATTTGCTTTTTTAGTGCATAAAAAGTCAATTTCCTGTTTTTATATTTATAAACATGCTCTTATTCTATGTTTTATCTGTGTATTTTTAAAAGTTGTGAGATCTCAGATCATCAGAGACCTTACCATACTAAATTTCAACTATTTTTTAAATTTTAAATTGTGGGGTGCAATTCAGAGTTAGGTACACAAATATTTATTGTGCAGGTACTCTTGTCGATGAAGTGTTCCCCCTTCCCCATTTCTACTACTGTCAATCCCACATCCCTGCCCCACTAACCCCGCCCCCACAGTTTCCTGCTACTGTCAATCCTTTTATTGTAGTATTAAAGTAGTTGTTCAAGTCCCACTGATGAGTGAGAACGTTTGAAGAACATCTGCCCATTCCTAAGCCTCTCCAGCAGCTACTGGC
>NW_007127227.1:0-535 GCF_000164805.1 Carlito syrichta
CTGACTAGCTATTTAGATTACTATTTAAGTCAGCTGTCTAGACAGCTGGCTAACTATATAAGTCACCTCGTTAATTCAGCTGTATAGCTAGCTGGCTAACTATGTAGCAAGCTACTTAATTCAACAGACTGGAAAGCAGGTCAGCTAGTTAAGAGTGCTAGTTAAATCAGCTGGCTAGCTAGCTGTCTAGCTAGTAGTGACCTAATTAAGTCAGTTGGCTGGCCAGATGGCTAGCTAATTATTGTTTGTTAAGTCTGCTGGCTATCCAGTGGGCTAGAGAGGTAGAGAGCTAATTTAGTCAGCTGTCTAGCCAGCTGAATAACAAGTTAAGTCAGTTACTTTAGGCACCTGGCTGGCCAATTACCTAGCTCGTTTATCAAGTAGTTAATTCAGCCTGCTCACCAGTTTCCTAGATAGTATAGACACCTCATTAAGTCAGTTGGCTTGCCTGCTCACTTGCTAGTTCAAAAAGCTAGTAAAATTCAGATGGCTAGACAGTTGGCTAACTAGTTTTAGGCACCTGGCTATCTAGGTA
>NW_007127228.1:0-679 GCF_000164805.1 Carlito syrichta
GTTTTCAAATATTCTTGTCAAATTAGTATCTAATGTATGTAGTCAAACATAGTGCTTTAAATTTTGTTATAAATTGTTATATTCTACCATCCATATGTAGGTGCTTTAAATAAATAACTTTTGAGTCAAGCAGGACCTCTGATTATATCTTTTTATTTAAAAGGTCGTTACACCTAGTAATGTATGCTCATCCTATTTTACTGAACCTAGAAATGATTTTGCTGCCTATATTGAGCTCAGTTCATTTCACTAATAAGAAGAAAATGAAGGACCCAGTTTTTCTGGCCAGCAACCATTTTCCCTAACTATTTTCCCTACTAATTCTCCACATGTCTATCTGATGTCTCTCCATTATAAAATATCAATAAGATATTTTTTAAAAATCCTAACTATGGTATTTTTGGGCAGATTCTCTATGGCAATGTCAAGTATTTTCAAAGATACAAGTAAAGGACAAATTGAAAAATAAAGTCCATTCACAACAAAGGAAATATTTTATATGTGCCCAGATGGTTAGCAAAGAGACAGACAGAACACTTACAAAATGAGTAGAGAAATAAAAAGATTCATTTGTCCATTTTATGGAGTAGTTAAGACACTTTGTTGCTAACAGATCTGGGCAATGCCTTGAGGTTATTTCCATTTTGTTGTTATTATAGTTACTATAGATTACTTAAGA
>NW_007127229.1:0-736 GCF_000164805.1 Carlito syrichta
CTTCCCTTGACATATGTTCTCATAGTGCCCTGTAATTTCTTTACCATAACACCCATCGCATTTTAATGTTACCACCTAGCTATCTGTATAAGCTCAGGAGAACAGGACCAGGTCTGCTCTGGAAACTAATATAGGGCCTAGTAGTAAATATTTTTAGGATGAATCTATAAATATCCTCCAAAGCAGAGTTGTGACTATTTTAGGGAGTTAACAGACATGGTGAATTAATAAGGTGTCTGCAGAAAAAATGTGTTGTGTATCAGTTGTCCCAGGCAAAAACTACTTAAAACTGGACATGCATGAATGACGTGATACAATTTTTCACCAAGGAGGTACATTGTTTGATGATTGTTGTTTATAAAACAAAATATGAATTTAGCGGAGCATTTAGCAAACTTCTAATGTTATTATCTAGGTTGTTATAACTTACTTGATTAGATATAAATGTGTGAATTGCTTCTGTATTTTTTTAGAATGAGCTTTTCTATTAGTTTAAAGTGTACTGAATCATATCTCTATCTTTCATTTGTTATTGGGACACATAAAAGACATAAATAGCATATTCTCATTGTTTATAATATATTTGAGTAAATGATGAAAAAAGAAAAAATACAAATGAAGTCACGTTCACATATCTCTTTCTTCTTTATTCTAATGGTGCTGTTGCAATTTCACAATTACGGACAAAACAGATATATATATTTCTGTGGGAGGCTATGTAAGATAATTCAACATT
>NW_007127230.1:0-398 GCF_000164805.1 Carlito syrichta
CCGGGGACGCCGACCCACCTGGCTTTGTGTTCATGTAAAACTCTTGTGATTTGATTAAGATTGTCCTTTCTTATGCTAAGGAAAACACCTGGTGGGTGAGGACGCCCTCCACCCACCTGGCTTTGTGTTCACATGAAAGTCTTGTGATTTGACTGGGATTGTCCTTCCTCATGCTTAAGGAAACGCCTGGTGGGTGGGGGACGCCCCCCACCTACCTGGCTTTGTGTTCACGTGAAAGTCTTGTGATTTAACATGTGAAAATTTGGGATAAAAGACTCACGGTTGGTCCCAATAAATGACTTCTGCTCATTTCACTGAACAGTCATCCACTTCCTTTCTTTCTCTTTATTCCTCCTTATATCTAGGCCTCCATCTTGCTTTCTTTTGATATCTATCCC
>NW_007127231.1:0-727 GCF_000164805.1 Carlito syrichta
CCTGGTACCAGGATTTTTGACCATCAGAGCGCTATGAGGTTTCCTTCAAGACGGGACTGGGAAAAAGTCTGAGAGACCCAGAAAGTCATCCGAACCAAAGCCAAAGGGGTCCAAGAGCGCACATCCAAATATGTGGGTGTGTGGATGATAAATGGAGATGACTCACCCAAGGTGCAGAAAGGCGTACTATGCAGCGGTTGGAGTCTCAAGGGCCTTCTTGAAGTTACTTTGCCAACCAGAGAGGAAAAGAGCAAAGAAAGCCAAGTACTTTGTCTCCCACCCGTACGGGCGCTGGCGGTCCCAACTTTCCTTCGGTGACCTTCTTGCCTTCCTAAGAAGTAGCCTTAGGCAGAGACCATCAGTTGACCTCCGAGATCCAGCCCGGTCCACGGGGAAACTCAGAAATCTTGATTAGAAGGAAGCAAGAGTTAACCTTAGTCCCTCACCCAGTCAGGCCACAGCGACCTGATATTTTTCCCTGGGGTCTTTCAGCACGCTGAAGTGTAGCCTCAGCCAGAACCTTCAGTTGCTCCCAGGTTCCAACACAGTTCACAGAGGGTCACCAGTTAGGAAATAAGAAAGAGAGAAAAACAGATCTCAGATATCTCGGTGGGACCCCCAAAAATGTTAGGGTATGGATGGACAGGGTGAGGGTGGAGAGACACAGGATGACACAACAACACTGCCGGGGCTGACACCCGCCCTTCCGACCTCCTTGGAAACCCAG
>NW_007127232.1:0-516 GCF_000164805.1 Carlito syrichta
CCTCCAGTCTGGGCTACAGAGTGAGACTCCAACTCAAAAAAAAAAAAAAAAAAAAAGACTGATAGTTCCAGAGTTGGGGTAAATTGACTCCCAAGGGCAGATCGTGTGTTTACAATGTCTTTCCCTACAAATTTGGCCACCACAGACTTTGCAAAGGCTTTGTCTTTGTGTGTGCCCCCATAAACTAGAGCTCAGGAGAAAAAATGCCAATCTCTGTCCCCTTACTCCAGTCATTTAGCCCCCAGCTAACTCCTCTTTTCATTGAAAAAGCAGCCAAAGAGAAAAAAAAAGCTACTTTTTTTTTTTTTCTTAAGTGGGCTATTTGCATTTTGAGAACTTCCTTCCTAGAAAATGCTTGTCCGCCAGGCTCAGTGGCTCAGCCTGTAATCCCACACCTTTAGGAGGCCGAGGTGAGTGAATTGCCTGAGCCTGCTGGTTGGAGACCCGCCTGGGCAACTTGGCCTCATCTCTACAATAAATCAAAATGAGCCGGGTGTGGTAGCGCACGCCTGTATT
>NW_007127233.1:0-786 GCF_000164805.1 Carlito syrichta
CCTTTTTTTCTTCTTTTTGAGTTCTAGTCTCACTGTGTTGTCTAGGCTGGAATACAGTGGCACGCCCCCAGTCACCACAACCTCGATCTGCTGGGCTCAGGTGATCCTTCCATCTCAGCTTTCCAATTAGTGGGAGCTACAGGTGTGTGCTATCACACCCAGCTAACTTTTTCAATTTATTGTAGAGACAAGATCTCATCATGTTGCTCAGGCTGGTCTTGAATTTGTGGACTCAGATAATCCTCTTGCCTCAGCCTCCCAGAGTGCTGGGATTATAAGCTTGAACCACCGAGCCTGGCCTAACCCTAAATTTTTAACGCTGACACTTTACAAAGTATAATTATATATAGATCTAAGAGATACTAAAAAGTAGCCTACTAAGAGAGTTACTAAACACAAAAAACAGATAATTATTAAGCATAAAAGATGTAATTAGATGTTAAAACCTACATTCATACAATTTAAATGAGTCAGTTTGGTAGGCTTGTTTGTAAAGTTCCTTGTAGTCCAGATTTTCCTCTTCTTCCTTCCTTCCTTCCTTCCTTCCTTCCTTCCTTCCTTCCTTCCTTTTTCCTTCCTCCCATCAGCATCATTGCCATCATTATTACCATGTTCTCTGCTGTTTTTCTCTTGACATCTGCATCAGTAATTTAACTGCAAGCCACAAAAAATTACTGAAAGTTAAGTAAAGGAGCAGTTTATTCGAAAGGATACTTTGCAGCTTTCATTTTGAGTACAACCTGGAGAATCAGATTCTGTAGAGCTGTGTTGATGCCAGCTGTATGC
>NW_007127234.1:0-353 GCF_000164805.1 Carlito syrichta
GCCCAGCCTCCCAAAGCTCTGGGATTATATGTATGAGCCACCATGCCAGGCCAAATCTATCTGTCTTAAATAACCATCTCCATATAAAATGCCTATAGAAATACTTTTTTTTTCAATTGGAGTCTCTCTCTGTCGCCCAGACGAGTGCAGTGGCATGCACCTAGGCACCGCAGCCTCGACCTGCTAGGCCTGGCGATCCTTCCGCCTCAGGCTTCCAAGTAACCGGAACTACAGGCACGTGCTACCATGCCCAGCTAATTTTTGATTTATTGTAGAAACGAGGTCTCGCCAAGTAGCCCGGGTGGGTCTTGAACCCGCGGGCTCTGGCAATCCACTCGCCTCGGTCTCTCAAA
>NW_007127235.1:0-460 GCF_000164805.1 Carlito syrichta
CCTTTTCTTTTTTTTTTTGAGTTGGAGTCTCACTCTGTCACCCAGACTAGAGGGCAGTGGCCGCTCCCGGCCACCACAGCCTCGACCTGCTCAACTCTGGCAATTCTTCCACCTCAGTCTTCCAAGTAGCTGGAACTACAGGCACGCGCTATCACGCCCGGCTAATTTTTTGATTCATTGCAGAGATGAGGTGTCGCCAAGTTGCCCAGGCAGGTCTTGAACCCGCGGGCTCAGGCAATCCACTCACCTCGGCCTCCCAAAGGCACGGGATTACAGGCTGAGCCACCGAGCCCGGCTATTCAAATATTTCAAACAAAATCTACAAGTCGACATTTTCAGAAATTCAATTATTCTTGGGTAAAAAAATCTAAATAATACAATAAAAAGAGAAGAATGGGTGCTAGTTTATAACTCAAGTTCTTTTGTTTGAGATGTTTCTGACATTGAGGTTTCTAACTTT
>NW_007127236.1:0-751 GCF_000164805.1 Carlito syrichta
ATAATTTTCTATAAGAGAATTTGACTTCATTAAATATCTGCAACATGGCCATTCCTTATGATGCTAGAAATTTACCCTGAATAAAATACTATATTTGTACAAATATTTAGAAAAAGCAATTCAAAATGACATGAACATTCAATGAAAAAGAATATTAACTGCTTAAGTGGCTGTATTTAGCAAAGCACAAAATCTCAAAGTGATGCCATGGAATGATTATGGCACTGAAATAGGCATTATACATTCTTTTTTTTTTTTTTTTGAGTTGGAGTCTCACTAGGTCTCCCAAACTGGAGCACAGTGGCCGCTCCCGGCCACCACAGCCTCGACCTGCTGGGCTCTGGCGATCCTTCCGCCTCAGCCTTCCGAGTAGCCAGAATTACAGGTGCGTGCTACCACACCTGGCTGATTTTTTGATTTATTGTAAAGATGAGGTCTCGCTGCCCAGGCAGGTCTCGAACCCGCGGGCTCAGGCAATCCACTCACCTCAGCCTCCCAAAGGCGCGGGATTACAGGCTGAGCCACTGAGCCCGGCTCATTATACATTCTTAAGGCAGTTACAAAAATACTTGTGCATTATGATGCCATTTCATTATACATTTATGTGTATATAGATATAAATTTTTTCCATTAAATACAATGTTCCCTCAGTTTCCCCTTAGTACCCACTCGAAAATTCACGAATTTTCAATTCCCTCATAAAAAATTGTATAGTATTGCATATGAGCTATGCACATGTTCCTATATGTTT
>NW_007127237.1:0-344 GCF_000164805.1 Carlito syrichta
CCGGGCATGGTAGCGCGCACCTGTAGTTCCAGCTACTTGGAAGGCTGAGGCGGAAGGATCGCCAGAGCCCAGCAGGTCGAGGTTGCAGTGGCTGGGAGTGGCCACTGCACTCCAGTCTGGGTGACAGAGTGAAACTCCAACTCAATAATAATAATAATAATAAAATTGTTGAGGGTTTTAATTGATTTTTTCTGCATATCTGTGTTTGCTACCTGAGATTGTGAACTCATATAAGGACAATATTCTTGCCAGGGATATTTTCACATGGAGTCCTAGTATACAGTACCCTCGTATTTGGGCCTCAGCTTACGCTCCTTTCATCAACTCTGTCTAAAATTCCCCTA
>NW_007127238.1:0-712 GCF_000164805.1 Carlito syrichta
CTTCTCTGTCTTCTTTCATTCTGTTATTCAGGGGTGGAGGGCTTGCTTTTACTTCTGCTTGTTCAGTCTCCTATTCTTCCTTATGTATATCTTCTTGCTTTGTTCAATTCTGGAGTTGGGGGCAGTGCTTTCTGCAGTTTTGTGATTTAATTAAAGGGGGAGCTGTAATTCAAAATGTATCTGCAGATCCCAGTATCCACCAACAAGTATATGGATAATGTGAAACCCACTTCCCACTGCCCTGGAATCTGTCCATGCAATGGGGTTGTACGTTCTTTCCCTGAAAGCAAAATGAGGCTAACAGAGGGAAGAGCATGGAGTAGGCAGTGGGGGACAGAGGGAGGCGAAGAGAGAGACGAGTAAGAGAAAACATTTAAAAACTTTTTGAAAATTATTTTGAAACGAATTTTAAGAATTAGTAAAATGTATTATTTTTTATTGTAGTTAGAGAAAACCAGAAACCTACTTTCTTCTGAATGGCAGTTTCAATTAAAATAATTATATTTAGCTGGGTTTCATGGCTCAGCCTGTAATCCCACACCTTGGGAGGCTGAGGTGAATGGATTGCCTGAGCCTGTGGGTTCAAGACCCACCTGGACAACTTGGCAAGACCTCATCTCTACAATAAATCAAAAAGTAGCTGGACATGGTAGTGCATGCCTGTAGTTCCAGTTACTTGGAACGCTGAGTCAGATGATTGCAGCAGCCCAGC
>NW_007127239.1:0-586 GCF_000164805.1 Carlito syrichta
GAGGACAAATACAGTGGTTGCAATAAGGTAGAATAATAATCTTACCATATTATGTCACAAAACTCCCAATAGACGTGTGCAGGAGCACTAATTCAATATCACAGGAACAAACATTGCCACTATTTCTATAGTTTTCTTGCTAACTTCACAAATGCATAGTATATGCAAAACATACTATTGAGTTTCAGTTTCCATCCATCAAACTCAGTGTCAATTATGTCTGGTGTGGCATTATATCTAGTGTGGCACCGTGACTCATGCCTGTCATCCCAAAGCTTTAGAAGGCTGAGGTGTGAAGATTGCCTGAGGTTGGGTGATGAAGACCAGCCTAGGTGGCATAGAAGGACTCTGTCCCTACACAATTAAAAAAAATAGTGGATGAGATGGTATAAGTCGTTAGCCCAGCTACTGGAGAGGCTAAGGCAGGAAGATGGCTGGAGCCAAGGAGTTTGAGCCTTCAGGGAGTGTGATCACACCACTGCACCTCAATTTGAGTGACAGAGCAAGATTCCATCTTTAATGAACAATTAATAACAAAAGTAAGAAAAAGATGTTATCACTGCTTCTTTGGTATTTTTACCTGGAA
>NW_007127240.1:0-302 GCF_000164805.1 Carlito syrichta
ACTCAAAAGAAGAGCTCAAGGAGACCCTGAGCATCAACACGGCACATCTCATCCTCTCTAGACAGCCCCAGATGTCGGAAGGGGTCAGAGCGCACCCCCTCTGCTCTCAGGGGCACGCCACTTCCCACACCACAGGGAACCAGGCGGAAGGCAGACGCCAGGGGTGGCATCTCTGCCTACGAGCCTAGGCTCCTCGGGATGCTCTGGCGATCGTTCCGTCCCTCCGTGCAGGAGAAGGTCGGACCGAGGCTGCTTCGCTCTCCCGGGCTGCACGTCAAGTCACCTGATCTCTCCGCCCTGCG
>NW_007127241.1:0-675 GCF_000164805.1 Carlito syrichta
CCTGAGTATTTTTTGGGATAAGTTTACTTGGTAAAAATGTTGCCATTTTCTTTTTTTTTTGAGTTGGAGTCTCACTCTGTCACCCAGACTGAATTGCAGTGGCCGCTCCTGGCCACCTCAGCCTCAACCTGCTGGGCTCCAGCAAGCCTTCTGCCTCAGCCTTCCAAGTAGCTGAAACTGCAGGAGTGTGCTACCACACCCGGCTCATTTTGATTTATTGCAGAGATGAGGTCTCGCCAAGTTTCCCAGGCAGGTCTCGAACCCGCAGGCTCAGGCAATTCACTCACCTCAGCCTCCCAAAGGCACGGTCATTTTTACCACTTGTAAGAGGTATATAATTCAGTGGAATTCAGTATACTGGCAGTGTCGTGCAGCCATCAATCTAGTTCCAGAACATTTTCCTGACCTCCAGAGGAAACTCAGTGCTCCCCATCCCCCCCATTCTTGGCAACCACTAATCTACCTTCTTTCTCTGTGGATTTGCCTATTCTGCTGTTCCACATAAGTGGGTTTTCACAGTATGTGGCCTTTGGTGTCTGGCTTCTTTCACTGAGCATGCTGTTTTCAAAGTCTATCCATATTGTAACATGCCAGCACCTCGTATCTTTCTTCCTTGTAACTACATATGTGTGATATTTGCTAACTAGACCATTTTTAAATTTAATGTTCTGTGTC
>NW_007127242.1:0-661 GCF_000164805.1 Carlito syrichta
CCTGACCTGCTGGAGCTGGACTCTAGCAATCTGGAATCAGACACTAATTCTGAGAGGGACGGGTTACACTGAATGTGTCCTGAGGAGGTCAGTCCTGTTGTTCCCTAAAGGCATTTTAGGTATTTGGCATGAAATATGCTGAGCTGAACCCCATACTTGAGGGTGAAAATGCCCCCTCAACTTGAGAGTGGAAGTAGAAAAAGAGAGAAGGTTATTTATTTGTTGTTTTGTCTTGTTTTTGTTTTTGTTTTTGTTTTTGAGTTGGAGTCTCATTCTGTCACCCAGTCTGGAGTGCAGTGGCCACTCCCGGACACCATAGCCTTGACCTGCTGGGCTCTGGCGATCCTTCCACCTCAGCCTTCCGGGTAGCCAGTAGTACAGGAGTGCGCTACCATGCTTGGCTAATTTTTTTTTTTTTAATTGTAGAGATGAGGTCTCACCTGCCCAGGCGGGGCTCCAACCTGCGGGCTCAGGCAATCCACTCACCTCAGCCTCTCAAAGGCACGGGATTACAGGCTGAGCCACCAAGCCTGGCTTGTCTTGTTTTTTTGAGTTGGAGTCTCACTCTGTCCCCCAGGTTAGAGTGCTAGGCCACCCTCATGGCCACCCCAGCGTCGACCTGTTGGGCTCCAGCAATCAAGAAGTTTATTTGTTAATATGA
>NW_007127243.1:0-572 GCF_000164805.1 Carlito syrichta
AGACTGGTAATGTGATACCACCTGCTTTGTTTTTTTTTTTTTTTTGCTGAGGATTGTTCTGGCTATTCTTGGTTGTTTGTGTTTCCATATGAATTCCTGTGTTGTTTTTTCTAGGTCTGAGAAGAATGTTGCTGGTAATTTGATGGGTATTGCATTAAATCTGTAGATTGCCTTAGGTAAGATGGCCATCTTCACAATGTGGATTCTTCCAATCCATGAGCATGGGATATTTTTCCACTTGTTTGTGTCATCTTTGATTTCTTTGAGCAGTGTTTTGTAGTTTTCATTGTAAAGGTCTTTCATGTTTCTGGTTAGGAAGATGCCAAGGTATTTCATTTTTTTTGTGGCTTTTGTGAATGGAATTGTGCTTTTTATTTGGGTTTCAGTTTGTGTATTATTGGTGTAAAGAAATGTGATTGTCTTTTGCACATTTATTTTATATCCTGAGACTTTGCCAAAGTCCTTTATCAGTGTAAGGAGGTTTTTGACAGATTCTCTTGGGTTTTCAAGGTACATGATCATGTCATCTGCAAAGAGAGATAGCTTTACTTTCCTCTTTTCCTATTTGAAAC
>NW_007127244.1:0-712 GCF_000164805.1 Carlito syrichta
TATTGCCCGGGTTAGAGTGCATCGCGGACTTGAACAATCGGGCTCAAGCGGTCCTCTCGCTTCAGCCTTCTGAGTTGCTGGGACTAACGACACACACCACCATACTCCAGGGTTTTTTGTATTTTTCATAACGATGAAGTTTCCCGACAAACTTCCGGGCTCAACGTATCCTCCTGCCACTGCATCCCAAAATGCTGGGATCACAGTCATGAGCTTCTGTGTCTGACTGGGGTTTTTATTATTATCATGAAGCAAGGGTTGCAATCGGCCGCTCTCTGTGTCTTGTTCGTATGTGGATGAACAGCGGACTGGCATCTATTGTCCAAAGCGAGATTAATGGTAAAACATTGCCTATTTAGTAAGTTTTTCAAGGTTGTGTTCTGTAGAGTGACTCTAGATGGACCGTCGCTGCAAAATCTGGTGGTTAAATACACGAGCGAAGCAGAGTCCTGTCCTTGTTCGGCCTCAAAAGCAGGGGGGCCGATGGCATCAACAATCGCATAGCCCCTTGGAAAGACAGCCTCTGCAGTCATGGGTGGACCACCAACCATGGAAACACAGCTCAATGGAAAGAGTTTTGCCTGTTGCTTTATGCTGCTTGGACTCGGGCCAAGCATCGGACACGGCGTCCACTGGTCCCTCCCACAGGAGAGTGCCAGCCGCGAACGCCCATCCCCAAGGAAATACTGTGAAATAGGAAGTACCCGGAACA
>NW_007127245.1:0-697 GCF_000164805.1 Carlito syrichta
CGTGCTCAGTGGGCTGGGCAGTGGGTCTCTAGGGTGAAGCGCTTGGTGTCTTCCCTCCAGTCTCTGCTGCTCAGGAGACCTGGGTGTAGCAAATACCGCGCACTTCCCACTCCTCCACCGCTCGAATTTTGTGAATAACTCTGTGAACTGTCTTTGTGTATGTTCAGCATTTCTGAGTCAAACATTCTACGTGAGTTTCCACAGCGTGTCAGACACAGATTTGGGGTAGGGGCGAATGTATATGGTACTGGGTGTCTGCGTGTCTGTTTGTCACGTCCTGTGCATGATGGGTACACACTGATATGTCCCTTTATCGTGTAGATTCTGCGCTGCTGTCTGTAGGCATTGTTCTCGTCTCAATGTTGGTGTGCACATTCCTGCCACGTGTGTGCAATTCCTAGAGCATGTTTTTCGAGTGTGTGTGTGTGTGTGTGTGTGTGTGTGTGTGTGTGCGCTTGCGCCCGCGCGCTCGGGGAGTTGTGACAGTGTCACTTGATTGCAGCGGGAACATTGAAAGAGATTACATCTAGCTAGTACTGTTTGCTTCCTGGGCAGTTCTACTTGACTACTTTTACTTTTCTTTTTTTCATTTTTTCATTTTTTTTTTGAGTTAGAGTCTCGCTCTGTCACCCAGACTGGAGAGCACTAGTCGCTCCCGACCACTACAGCCTCAATCTGCTTGTCACTGGCAATCCTT
>NW_007127246.1:0-790 GCF_000164805.1 Carlito syrichta
TAATTATCCTTATTCAGGGTTTTGCATGAACACAGCTTTTCAAATCATTTGGGTAAATACCAAGAAGCATGGTAGCTTGAGCATATGGTGAGAGTTCTTTTAGTTTTATGAGAAGTTGCCAAACTGTCTTCTAGAGGCTGTGCCATTTTGCATTTCTGCCAGCAATAAATGAGAGGGTAAGTTGCTGTATATCCTTACCAACACTCAATATTGTCAGTGTTCTCTATTTTGGTCATTATATTAAGTGTGGAGTCATATCTAGTTGTTTTAACTTTCATTTCCCTGATAAAATATGACATTAAACAACTTGTCTTAAACTTATTTGTCATTTTTCTATTTTGTTTCATGAGATGACTGTTAAGGTCTTTGGCCCATTTTTAAATCATTTTTCTTATTTTTATGTTGTTGAGTTTGAATCGTTATTTGTGTTTTTTGGGTAAGATGTTTTTTATCAAGATGTCTTTTATAAATATTTTCTCCAAATCTGTGGCTTGTGTTTTCATTCTCTTGACAGTGTCTTTCACAGAAAGGAAAATTTAAGTATAATAAAATGTATCATATTAATTTTGTTCTTCTTTTGATAGACCATGGCTTTGGTGTGACATCTGAAAAGGCCTTCACATGCAGCACTATTTGTGCTGTATTATCTTTGCTACTTTGTCAAAATTAGTTGACTATATTCATGGGGTCTATTTCTGGACTCTCTGTTCTGCTCCAATGATATATTTATTTATTATTTTGCCAATACCACACTGTCTTGATTACTGTAGCCATATAGTGTGTTTTGAAA
>NW_007127247.1:0-653 GCF_000164805.1 Carlito syrichta
AATTCTTTGGTAGTGGACGATCTCGGATGTCAGAACTTGATTATTTTCCTGGTGAACAGTTTTTAGGCCTGTAGAGTTACACCTGAAATAAATTTCACCACAGAAAAGCTAATTTATAATGGCATTGAATTCAACACTTAATGAAGTAATAGTTATAAAACTTCACTGACATTTGTTGGAAAAGTATACCACAGTCCATAAGCATTTTGCAGGACTCTACATATGTGTTTCAAATGCTGGAGAGGATACAAAGATGCATTCTCAAAGAATATAAAGTTCAGTCGAGGGATGAGATAAAGTGGAGGATGACTGAGCAGACACCATCTGTCTCCTGCTTCAGGAGGAGATCAGGGGACAACATTCTAAGAAGAGTGACCTGCATGAACAAAGATGTGTGTCAGGCAAGATGATAGTTTAAGAAGTGGTGAAAGATGAGTCTAGAAATATCAGAAGACTTGAGGGAGCAAGAACTGTGATACAAGTGAAACTTAAATTGTGATCAGATAGGAGAGGGATTTGGAAATCATTTTCAGGAAGTGAATTTTAGGATGGGCCTGGTAGAATAGGTGATAGGTAGGAGATGGGGAATTGGAGGCATACTCCTGCCCCCACCCCTAAGCACAAAGAAGCTCAAAACAAAATGAATATAACAT
>NW_007127248.1:0-776 GCF_000164805.1 Carlito syrichta
CTAAAAGTTTTCTAATGTAAGCTCCAGATAAGGAGATTCTTGGCATACATGAATTAACAATTTTTAAAAACTTTTTAATCTAGTGGCCTCAACTTACTAACTTAAATATTTCATTTAACTGAAGTATTTGAAAATGACAGAAAAATGACTGATCATTAAACTGAATTTGGCTAAATCAAGCAGAGGGAGCAGACCATTTCCAGTACTGAGCAGCTGCTGATATCAAATATGAAGGGAGGGAGGGATGTCAGTTATTTCTTTAAAAAGAAAACATTTAAAATGTTCATTTTTTTCTGGTGAAAATGGATGCATGCTCCCTTTTTTGACTACAGGGGACTTTATGGTACATGACAAGGTGGGCTTCCCTAGGTACCCCCATAATACATGCTTTTTTTAATCAATATTTTTTATTATGATATTCTGGGGTACAGTTAAGGGTTAGGTATACAAATAGGCTTCATTCAGGCACCCTTGTTGATAAGAGGTGTCTCGCCGTCCCCAGACAGATATTTACTACTGTTAATTCCATCTCCCTTCCCCTCCCCCCCATAGTTTCCCACCACTGTCAGTCATTTTCTTATAGTATTACGTTGGATGTTCAACGTCCACTATATGAGTGAGAACATGTGATACTCAGATCTTTGTTTCTGTGAGAGGTCACTCAGTATTATAGACTCTAGTTCCATCCAGGTTGCTACGATATTCATGATTTTGTTCTTTTTTATGGCTGCATAGTATTCCATCATGTATATGTACCACATTTTTAAAATCCAGTC
>NW_007127249.1:0-729 GCF_000164805.1 Carlito syrichta
CGGTGCACGGGCACCTTCCTGGCTTAAGTCTGTGCCCAATGTGTGCTGCAGTGTCACCTCTTTGCTGTGACTATTATTCTTCATTGCCGCCTGCTGTAATACCTCATTCTCACTCTTTCCCCTTGATTTGTGTTCCTTTCCATAGAGGGCCTTTGCATACGAGCGTGAAACCTCCGTGTTTCACGGAGAGAAATCTGCAAGACACAGTGCCGCAATGAGTGACACAAGTGCTCCACAGTCACGAGCAGGAGAGCATTATGTGTGGATGGGGAGAATTCTAAGTTGTTTTTCCCTATGGCGTTTAAACCTAATAAGGACTACCAAGGCTGTGCCGTTTTCATTGCTGAGTAAGCACGGAGAGCCTCTGTTACACTGGGGGTGAAGCTGGGTCTTCCTGGGGACACGCTATTGAAGCCTGCGCTGCACTGCACTTCATTGGCAGTCTGTATACACTGGCTTTGTGCGTGCTCTCCTCCCTGATTCTCAGAGCTCTCCTGTATATGCACTATTCTAGGCGGGGAGCATTTGGTGACCAGAGTGCAACTTCAGCTGCTGCACTGACTGGATCCAGATCTCCACAGCCATGGGTAGCCAAGCATGCTTCATTCAGCGGAGAATGCTGAAACGTTTTCTCTTTTGACACGGGCGTCTCACACGGAACACAATGGCTCTGCGGGTTCATTTCCCAACGAGGCCCGAGAGCCATTGTTTGCTTTCCGGAAAACAACA
>NW_007127250.1:0-708 GCF_000164805.1 Carlito syrichta
CGGAAGAATCGCCGGAGCCCAGCAGGTCGAGGCTGCGGTAACCGGGAGCGGCCACTGTACTCCAGTCTGGGCGACAGAGTGAGACTCCAACTAAAAAACAAACAAAAAAACAAAAACAAAACAAAAAAATCAATGTAAGGAGAATCAACCTCCTTTACACACACACACACACACACACACACACACACACACACACACAGACAAAAAGAGGCATCCTCCATACTGATAGAAAATCCACTTTTAAAATGCTTTAAAAATAATATTAATACAATTATTTTTAATGAACCACATGAGGGGAAAAAAGATTTGCCTACATCCAAACTCATTCCTTCATTTTTATCCAATATTACAAGACAGGTCTATTTCTTGCCTACTAAGATGAAGAAAGCTTTCACAGGTACAAGCTACCCAAAATAATGTTTAGTTTGTCCATGGTGAGAGAACCACAGTTTTGCTACAATGAACCACTTGCTCACCAAGACTGGCATGGAGAACAATATCAGGACAGGCAAAGAAAAAGGAAGAAGTAGAGGGATGCAAGAAGGGAAGTAGAAAGGAAGAGAAGGGGGGAGAAAGGATACTGTCATTCTCAGAATGGATACAAGGACATCCATGTAGCAGGCTCATTACTGAGGACTTAGCTATACCAATGCCACTCTGGCTCTCATGACTTAGTATAAATATAGATTCATTAAGGGTCCCATTTTT
>NW_007127251.1:0-484 GCF_000164805.1 Carlito syrichta
GTGGTATCTCAGTGTGGTTTTGATTTGCATCTCCCTGATGATTAGTGAGGTTGAGCATTTCTTCATGTGTTTGTTGGCTTCTCGAATGTCTTCTTTTGTGAAGTGTCTGTTCATATCGTTTGCCCATTTTATAATGGAGTTGTTTGTTTTCTTCTTTTCAGTACGTTTCAGTTCCTTGTAGATCCAGGATGTTAAGCCTTTGTCAGACCTAGAGTTGGCAAAGACTTTTTCCCAGTCTGTAGGCTGTCTTCCTGCTCTCTTGATGGTTTCTTTGGCTTTGCAGAAGCTTGTCAGTTTAATAAGGTCCCATTTGTCTATCTTCTCTCTTAAGTCCTGTGGGTTTCGGGTTTTGTACAGGAATTGGATGCCAGTTCCGATTTCCATGAGAGTATTTCCTTCCTTTTCTAAGGTTCTTATGGTTTGAGGTTTTTACATTTAGCTCTCTGATCCATTTGGAGTTAACCTTTGTGCATGGGGAGAGATA
>NW_007127252.1:0-332 GCF_000164805.1 Carlito syrichta
GGGTTCTTTAAGACAGTTGACCTTCTGCAGTTGTGCATATCAGAACAACAAAAGTCAGAGAAATGAAACAAAAATATATGAATTTTCTCCCCACCTCCCCTCTCTCTGCACAACAGAGTCTCTTTTTCTGATTCTCCTTCGTAAAGGAAAAGATATTCTTTTGGGGTTATGCAACTCCACCTGCTGCACTAACATAAACCACTATTTCAGTGGGGTGGTCTCAAGGAAGTGATGGGAGAGGAAAAAGAGGGCAAAAATGAGGACTTCTTCCACAATCTGTATCTCACGGGGGTTTTCCCTTCTGACCAGGTGTTTGCTGACCATAATCATTA
>NW_007127253.1:0-317 GCF_000164805.1 Carlito syrichta
GCTCCGGCAATCCTTCCACCTCAGCCTTCCGAGTAGCCAGAATTACAGGCACGCGCTACCACGCCCGGCTGATTTTTTGATTTATTGTAGAGATGAGGTATTGCTGCCCAGGCAAGTCTCGAACCCGTGGGCTCAGGCAATCCACTCACCTCAGCCTCCCAAAGGCACAGGATTACAGGCTGAGCCACGAAGCCCGGCCATGTCTTTTATTCTTTAGTGAAATTATGACTTAATATTCATTTGTGGGCCGGGCTCTGTGGTTCAGCCTGTAATTCCAGCACTTTGGGAGACTGAGGCGAGTGGATTGCTTGCCTGTG
>NW_007127254.1:0-629 GCF_000164805.1 Carlito syrichta
CGTGTATATGTACCACATTTTTTAAAACATATTTTTTATTTTAAAATTGTGAGGTACAGTTAAGGGATTGGTATACAAATATATATTGTGCAGGTACCCTTGTTGATGAGGTGTGCCCTTGGCCCCAGACAGATATCAACTACTGTTAATCCCACCTCCCTTTCTTTCCCTGCCCCCCCATAGCTTCCTGCCACTGTCAAATCTTTTCTTATAGTATTATGATAGTTGTTCAAGGTCCACTTATGAGTGAGAACATGTGATACTGAGACCTTTTTTCTGTGAGAGATCACTCAGTATTGTAAACTCCAGTTCCATCCAGGTTGCTGCGAAAATCATGATTTTGTTCTTGTTTATGGCTGTCTAATATTCCATTGTGTATATGTGCCACATTTTTTTAATCCAGTCCTCTTTTGATGGACAGCATGGTTGGTTCCATGATCTTGCTATTGTGAACAATGCTGCGATAAACATACATGTGCAGGTATCTTTTTTATAGAGTGATTTGAGTTCTTCAGGGTATATTCCCAGTAGGGGGATTGCAGGGTCATATGGAAAGTCGATTTTTAGAGATTTTAGGAGTTGCCACATGCTTTTCACAGAGGTTGCACTAGTTAACACTTCCACCAACA
>NW_007127255.1:0-562 GCF_000164805.1 Carlito syrichta
CCATATTGTTAGAAAAGAGAGGTAACAACTTCCTCTTTTCCTATTTGGATACCCCTGATTTCTTTCACTGGACTAATTGCTCTAACTAGGACTCCCAACACTATGTTGAACAGGATGGGTGAGAGTGCAGTCTTGCCTTGTTTCAGTTTTCAGGGGAAACACTTCCAATTTCTGTCTGTTTAATAATATGTTGGTTGTGGGTTTATATCGTAGAAGGCTATATTTTAAGGTATGTTCTATCTGTGTCTAGGTGTTCAAGGATTTTTATCATGGGGGATGCTGAATTTTATAAAAAGCTTTTTCTGCATCTAATGATATAAACATGTAGGTTTTTTTTTCCTTTTTTTGAGTTAGAGTCTCACTCTGTCACCCAGACTGGAGTGAAGTGGCTGCTCTTGACTACCGCAGCCTCAACCTGCTGGGCTCTGGTGATCCTTCCACCTCAGCCTTCCAAGTAGCTGGAACTACAGGAATGCACTACAATGCCTGGCTAATTTTTTGATTTATTGTAAACATGAGGTTTCACCAAGTTGCCCAGGGAGGTCTCGAACCCGAGGGCTCA
>NW_007127256.1:0-634 GCF_000164805.1 Carlito syrichta
AGCATACCCCTGCACTCTGATCTGAGCGACAGAGTGGTAGTCTGACTCCAAATAATAATACTCACCACCACCACCTCTGCCACCCAGCACGAGAAGAGACCCACAGCGATGGGAGAGGAAAATGCACTTTCAAGGCTGTCACTCGTGGGAGGTTTCAAAGGTGGCTACTGGTCACGTCCATCCCACGCCTTTGGCCTTGGTCCCAGAAGGACTGACTCCACGGTTCACAAACTTGTTTCACGGCAAAAATGCATGTAAGCTCATGGAAGAGATGGTCCTGAGCAAGGGCGACTGCCGGGTACAGAGCCTTTAAGGCTCTCCTAAAACACCATAGCCAGACCAGGTTCAAGTTGCCCTGTCTGCCACCTTCAAGTGGGGGGAGTGGTCCTTCCTCTCCTGATCTCCCCATCGTCCCCCGCCCATGCAAACCTTTCCTTGGGGAACCATGGATGCCATCATGATGCACGTGGGAGGATTCTTATTTTTTGCCAAAGACTCAATCGGCCAGTTTGGGCCACAGTGGCATGATTGTGGCTCCTTGAGCCTCAACCTGTGGGGCTTCAGTCTTGTTCTCACACCTTGTCCTGCAAGCAACCAGTAGTCCTGGGACACCCACTCCAACCACGATTTTTGG
>NW_007127257.1:0-765 GCF_000164805.1 Carlito syrichta
CTTGAGCACCTGTGGATTGTTCTCTTCATCTCACAGAAAGTCTCTTTGAATGCACTCTAGTATTTTCTTCAGAAGAGAAGCATGTTCCCAGTGAAATGTGGGTCCTGGCATCCACCTGAATCTGTCATGTATTACTATTGACTGCTTCTACTTTCCAACCCACAGTTCTCAGGCCAGAATTTTTTTCTCTTTCTAAGCCCACGTTTTACTTCTTGGTCTTCAAAATTCAGGCAGAAAGCTCGTATACTATCCTAGCAACCTAAAACTTCAGAATCTCTTGAAAAACATGTCAAAATTCCTGAAACTTGTCCAGAGATATTCTGATTCACGAGGCATGGGAATAAGTCCAACATTTGAACTTTAAATAAGCACGTGAGGTGATTGGAATTTAGGGAACTGAAAGAATTAATTTCATAAACTAGAGCCCCAGAAACACAGTTTGATCCTTTGGCTCCAGGGGACCTTACTACCTTCTACTACAGGTGCCTACATCTGGCCTTTGTGCTTGACCCTGACACCTGCTGTCACTGATGCAACCCCTTCTGAAGGTTTCTTTTGTGTCTCCTGTCACTCCTTCTTCACCTATCTTCTCTTAATTTCTTCTTTTGCCCCCCTGCTAACCTCCATACTTTTATGAGCTATTTTCTGCCCCTCACCTCAACACATGCACCCTCCTCAGAGAACCTTACTTAACCCCTGGGCCTTAACCAGGAGGCTCCCAAATCCATATCTATGATCCAGATCTCAGCCATGAGTTGCAGACCC
>NW_007127258.1:0-699 GCF_000164805.1 Carlito syrichta
GGTCTCCTTTATAAAGGCTAAGCTAATTCTTGAGGGCTCTGCCCTCTTGATCTAATTGCTTCCCAAAGGCCCTAGCTTCGTCTATTACCTTGGGGGTTAGGTTTCAACATATAAATTTGGAGGGGGACACAAACATTTAGCCTATGGCATGGAACCATGTGAATCTTGACCAGTGTGGATGTTACTCAGAAGACCCTGATCACCATACTGTTTTCTCTTTTCAATTGGATCTTAAATATAATAATTTTTTAAAGTTTAGTATTCTCAAAACCGATTTTTTTCTGTTTGCACTGTGAAATCCATTTAAATTATACAGAAGTTTTTTTACAAAACAAATGATTTGCTTTGACACAAAGATGAAAATGATTTTCTCTTCATTGACATTAACAGTCTTTTAGTAATAAAATATTTATTATTTGAAGGGAGGGAGAGTAATTCTCTGAAAAGTAGATTTTAATTTGTATTTTCCTGGAAATGGTGATTAAAAATGCCAGTTAAGTTATATGCAACTCTTTTTTCTGGTAGTGTCAGAAAAATGATACTTTTTAAAATGGCTAGTCCTTCATTGTGTCCAGCAAGTAGATTGGGTCAACAAAAAGATGATTTCCACTTGTAGAATACAGAGTATTTCCAGACATGTGTAAAAATAGTAAAAGGTAAAACAGAGTATGCTTTTGTATGTATTCTTCGGCAGTTTGA
>NW_007127259.1:0-755 GCF_000164805.1 Carlito syrichta
CCAGGTCTTCACAGTGAATATTGCAGAAAACCCCTCTAGTCTCTGGCAGGCAGAGCGGGAAAAAAGAAATTTTAAAACTCATCAGGGCTCTTGTTCTTAACAAGACCTGTACTGACAAGAAACAATTTTTTACCAGGGATTGAACTTCTGGAATTTTATCAAAGCCTAACTGGCCTGAAGACAGGGAAGTGCCTGATCTAACCATCTCTTTTTTTTTTTTGAGTTGGAGTCTCAGTTGCCCAGACTGGAGTGCAGTGGCTGCTCCCGGCCACCGCAGCCTGGCCTGCTGGGCGCTGGTGATCCTTCTGCCTCAGCCTTCCAAGTAGCTGGCCCTACAGGCGCACGCTACCACGCCTGGCTTTTTAAAATTTATTTATTGTAGAGATGAGGTCTCGCCAAGTTGCCCAGGTGGGTCTCGAACCCGCGGGCTCAGGCAATCCAGCCACCTCTTGTCGTCTGTTTCTCCTAAGGGGCAGAGGTTGGGGGTGGACCTGAGAAGCAGGTGAAGGTCACAGCCCAAGGGCCTGGGCTCCCCAAAAGACAAAGACTAATCACAGTACCGTAGAACTCTTTCTCTCTCCAAACCATCCCACTGTGTTAAAAGCCTATTTACTGCAGGTCCTTTTGCCTAGTACATCACGTCATATTTTCACCAGAATGTGGCAAGACATACTAAAAGACATTAATATATTTGGAGAGACAGAACAATAAACAGATTTAACTAATGACAGATGTTGGAATTATTACACCTGATT
>NW_007127260.1:0-7061 GCF_000164805.1 Carlito syrichta
CAATAAGATATTTTTAAAAAATCCTAACTATGGTATTTTTGGGCAGATTCTCTATGGCAATGTCAAGTACTTTCAAAGATACAAGTAAAGGACAAATTGAAAAATAAAGTCCATTCACAACAAAGGAAATATTTTATATGTGCCCAGATGGTTAGCAAAGAGACAGACAGAACACTTACAAAATGAGTAGAGAAATAAAAAGATTCATTTGTCCATTTTATGGAGTAGTTAAGAACACTTTGTTGCTAACAGATCTGGGCAATGCCTTGAGGTTATTTCCATTTTGTTGTTATTATAGTTACTATAGATTACTTAAGAAATCCAAAAGAAATATACATTGTAAGGGCACAATAAATTCAGGATATGATGTGATTCTCTACATCATAATTTATTTCATCGTAATGAGAAGTCAGGAGGTGAGTGACATGAATGAATATGAATCATGGAACTACTGGAATTTAAATCAACAGTATCTTGGTGTTTGGTTATTACAAACATATTAATATATTAAAATTAATTGCAAAAGAAAGAATATATTTCTTCCATACATATACGTTAGCAAAGAGTTCAATGTACCTCAAAACTTATAAGAAATAATGAGAAATCAGTGCTTTAAGAAAAATTGTATATATCTCTCAAATCAACTAAAGAGAAAATGGGGAATCAAACATTTATTTACTTTTTGTTTATTTATTTATTTATTAGATCCAGAATATTTTCCTTTTAAAAAATTTTATTATAAATATGTGGAGTACAATTCAGGGTTAAGTATATAAACATTGATTATGCAGGTATCCTGGTTGATGAGGTATGACCTTCCATCCCCTAGCAGCTTCCCTCAACTGCCAGTCCCACCCCCCTTCCCCTGACAGTTTTCTGCTACTGCCAATCAACCTCCCACATCATTATAATTTTTCAAGGTCACCTTATGAGTGAGAACATATGGAACTCAGTTCTTTGTTTCTGTGGTAAATCACTGAGTATGATCGACTCCAAACCCATCCAATTTGCTGTAAAGTTCATATGTTTTTCCTTCTTTTTGGCTGCATAATATTCCATTGTATATACGTATGACATTTTAAAAATCCAGTCCAGCTTCAGTGGGCAACATGGTTGGTTCTGTGTTTTTGCTATTCTGAATATAGCAGCAACAAACATACATGTGAAGGTATCTTTTTTGTAGAATAATTTGAGCTCCTCTGGGTATATTCCCAGTAAGGGAATTGCTGGGTCATATGGAAGGTCAATTTCTAGTTCTTTCAGAAATCGCTATGTTGTCTTCCAAAGAAGTTGTACTAGTCTGCGAAATCAAGCATTTAAATGATTTTTAATAGAATATCAAAGGAATGAAGAAGGTTCACTTTCTTTCCTTCCTTCTTTATTTTCTTTAGTCAAACAATTTTCTTAAGAACTTGCTATTGAACTAACTGAAAGTAGAGCAGCGGACAATCAGAAAATGTTTAACCATCATGGAGTTTGCAGACTATTAGAGAATAATCATATTAAGTAACAACCTTATCATGAATGCTGTGTAAGGAAAAACCTTCAGGAAACTTCCTGGAGTGGTATCTAAAGTGAACATTGAGAGAGAAAAGGAACTGATCAGGTAAAAGGGAGATGAAGGGTATGATGAACAGAGGTGTGCTGAAGTGTGCAAGTTGGGTGAATGCAATTCCCAATGTCAAACCAAAGCAAAATGACTAAATCCTCTTCCAGGCACAAGCATACATATATGCACATATTGACACACATACAACATATTTACAATATATATTTATAATATACTCTGGCTGCACTATAAAAAGTTACTTCTCAAACCAAGGAATAGATTTTTTTGTAGATTAAAATATTCACCCAACACTATTCAGAAAAAAAAGTCAAAGAAAAAGAGAGGGAGGCAGGAAGGGAAAGATAAAGAAAGAAAGCAAAAAGAAAGAAAGAAAAAGAAAGAAAGAAGAAAGAAAAACAGCATGATGACACTAAAAACAGGGTTTTAGTGATATAGGCATTGATTTGTTTACTCTTAAAAGTAAAACCTTACTTTGAGTCTTCCTTCAAACAAGCAGGAAAACACAGTGTAATGGAATGAACAACAGCCTAGCATTTGTAGCTGGCCCTCATAAAATTGAAATTAGTCCCTGGAGGGTAAAGGAAGTATTTAAATTTCTGTTTAAAAGAATTGACCTCCCAAAGTGCAAGCAGGGTTTTGACAGATTCTCCTGGATTTTCAAGGTATTGGATATATCAGGAAAGAGGGATAACTTGGCTTTCTCTTTTCCTATTTGGATACCCCTGATTTCCTTCTCTTTTCTAATTGCCTGAGCTAGGACTTCCAACACAATATTAAACAAGAGGGATGAGAGTGGACAACCTTGTCTTGTTCATTCCTACATAACAACAAGCAGACAGAGACCCAAATAAAAAGCACAATCCCATTCACAATATCCACCAAAAAAATGGAATACCTAGACATCTTCCTAACCAGAGAAGTGAAAGACCTTTACAATGAGAATTACAAAACATCGCTCAAAGAAATCCAAGAAGACACAAACAAATGGAAAAATATTCCATGCTCATGGATAGGAAGAATCAACATTTTTAAGATGTCCATCCTACAAAAGGCAATCTACAGATTCAATGCAATACCCATTAAGTTACCAACATCATTTTTTCTCAGACCTGGAAATGACAATGCAGAAATTTATATGAAAACATAAATGACCACAAATAGCCAAAACAATCCTTAGCAAAAGAAACAAAGCAGGAGGTATCACGCTTCCTGACTTCAAACTTTACTATAAGCCTACAGTAATCAAAACAGCCTGGTATTGGTACAAGAACAGGCACATAGACCAATGGAACAGGATAGAGATTCTGGAAGCAAAGCCTCAATTCCTCAACCAACTCATCTGTGACAAAGCCTCCAATAACAACCATTGGGGAGAGGAGAACCTATTCAGTAAATGGTGTTGGGAAAACTAAACACATGCAGAAGATTGAAACAGGACCCCTTCCTATCGCCACACGCAAAAATTTACTCCAAATGGATCAAAGACCTAAACGTAAAACCTCAAACTTTAAGAATGCTATAAAATGCAGGAATCACTCTTATGGAATTTGGAACTGGCAACAGAATCCTGACCAAAAGCTGAAGTGCCCAGATCATAAGATAAGATAGACAAATGGGGCCTCATTAAACTGATAAGCTTCTGCAAAGCCAAAGAAACCATCAAGAGAGCAGGGAGACAGCCCACAGAATGGGAAAAAATATTTGTCAAATATATATCTGACAGAGGCCTAACATCTAGGATCTACAAGGAACTCAAATGCGCAGAAAGGAAAAAACAAACAGCCCCTTTAAAAAGTGGGCAAAACACACGAATAGACACATCTCAAAAGAAGATATGGGGGTGACCAACAGACACATGAAAAAGTGCTCAGCCTCACTCATCATTAGAGAAATACAAATCAAAACCACATTGAGATACCACCTAACCCCTGTAAGAATGTCCATCATTAATAAAACAAACAACAATAGATGCTGGTGAGAATGTGGAGAAAAAGCAACACTTCTACGCTGCTGGTGGGAATGCAGACTAATACAACCTCTTTGGAATACAGTGTGGCAATTTCTGAAGGAACTGAAAGTTGACCTTCCATATGACCCATAGTGGGAATATACCTGGAGGAACCCAAATCATTCTACAAAAAAGATACCTACACAGGTATGTTTGCTGCAGCTCTATTCACAATAGCAAAAACATGGAACCAACCTTGTTGCCCATCAAAGCGGACTAGATTTTTTTTTTAATGGTACATATACACAATGGAATATTATGCAGTCATAAAGAAGAACAAATATATAAAACTTACAGCAAATTGGATGGATTTGGAGTTGATCATACTCAGTGATTTACCACAGAAACAAAGAACTGAGTTCCATATGTTCTCACTCATAAGGTGACCTTGAACAATTATAATGCTGTGGGAAGGCAATTGGCAGTAGCAGAAAACTGTCAGGGGAAGGGGAGTGGGACTGGCAGTTGGGGGAGGGAGGGGCATGCCTCATCAAAAAGGGTACCTGCATGACCAATGTTTGTATACCTAGCCCTGAATTATACCCCACATCTTTATAATAAATAAACTAATTAATATAAATTAATTAATTAATTAAAGGATTAATCTCTTTGGCAGGTCTATTCTCCTAATACCCAGCTTTGAAAAATTTGTTTTCTCCTTCTTTAAAGTTTTTCCCAAAGTTTCAATAACATGTCAGTGAAACTATGATGCAAAATCATGTTTTTTGAGGAAAGGAAAACATAGTTGAAAAATTTTATAATATTCCCACTGCAACAATTTTATACTGCTAGTCTCAATTGTAAAGAATTGATTTATCTAATTATTATGTTTTCATACTGTTTTAATTATTTGATGAATAGTTTCTATGAATAATACTGCCCTTGTTTATTTCTATGTATGCCATAAAACTTAGATCTGGAAATCTCAAAAACACTTCAAGAATACTTATATAAATATCTAGGCAGTGGATGGAAAGATGATTTTAGTTTTTGAATAAAAATTGTGAAGCAGACAAGATATTGGTGTTATTTTTAAGAGTAATTAAATTTATTTGCTTTAATAGAGATTTGCCTACTAACAAATACCAAGTAAAAAGAGTCTCTTACTTTCTTATAGTCTCCAGAAAAATAGATCAGAAAATATATTTTCTGATCTGTTGTTTCTAAAATATTTTAGTTTTTCATTTAAAATTATGCCTGCTGAGTATGTATAATGATAAATGCTTATATATAATGTATATAATATTGTGTGTGTTTTTTTATTTTAAATATTTGGGGTAAAATTCCAGGTTAGGCATGCAAATGTTCATTATGGAGGTACACATGTTGATGAGGTATGCCCCCCCGGCAGAATACCATTATTGCTAATTCCTTTCTTATAGTATTATAATAACTGTTCAAGGTCTGCTTGTGAGTAACAACATGTGATTACTATATATAACTTTTACTTACAATAGAAGTGAATACACACAATAAAACTTATGTCTTAACTTTCTATTAAAGGCCTACTAAAAACTTTACTTTTTTCAGTCCTTAAACCAAGGTATATGGCATGTATTTCAAAATACAAAGGAAAATATTTTTGCTGTCCAGGGCTTTGATGTTTACATATGTCCATTCATTTTGGGCATGCACATTTTATTTTGAAAATTCTAAGGTGGGCCGGGCTCAGTGGCTCAATCTGTAATACCAGCACTTTGGGAGGCCAAAGCGAGTAGATTGCCTGAGCCTGAGGGTTCGAGACCAGCCTGGGCAACTTGGTGAGACCTTGTATTTACAATAAATGAAAAAAATTAGCTAGGCGTGGTCGTGTACACCTGTAGTTTCAGCTACTTGGAAGGCTGAGGCAGAAGGATTGCTGGAGCCCAGTTGGTCAACTCTGGGGGCGCTGGGAGCATGCCACTGCACTCCAGCCTGGGTGATGGAATGAGACGCCAACTCAAAAATAAATAAATAAATAAAAAATAAAAGAAAAAGAAAGAAAATTCTAAGATGTTTGTCCTATGGCAGTTATAAACATCAGCTCCACTTTAATAACCTTAAGAAACTAGACAAGTAAAGCGAAAACATTTATTGAAATATGGATAGAAGATAGGGAAACTGATAAGGAAACACAAACCCTGGAGATGAAGTGGGCAATGGATTCTCTCATGAACAGGAGATTTTGAGAACCAGTCTAGAGAATTAATTAGGTTGGGTTTGAGAAGTATTATTGTAAAGAAATGCCATTTGGAGTATAAAAATAAGATCTTGTGAAATCGTGTGTTAGTGGATACTGGTGTAGTGGGTGAGGATGGTGGCTGGGTAGAAAGATATAGTTGATGGGATCATGGTGTATGTCTCTTTGCCATTACTTCTATTTTTCCTTACCTTTACTCTTAGTGGTAATAATAATTTCTGTAGTCTTGAGCAACTCATTTTAACAATCTGATTTTCAATTCTGTCATTTGTAAAACAGGATTAGAAGTACTTATGCTGTAGGCATGATACTTTTGTTGCATTAATAAGTGTGTCTGCTCAGGGGAATGATAGAGATAATGCATTTAAAAGAGCTACTCACTATACTTAGAGTAAGTGCATACTGAATCAAAAATTAGCCGGGCATGGGAGTGCAAGCCTGTAGTTCCAGCTACTTGGAAGGCTGAGGTGGAAGGATCGCTGGAGCCCAGCAGGTCAAGGCTGCGGTGGCCGGGAGCGGCCACTGCACTCCATTCTGGGTGACACAGTGAGACTCCAACTCAAAAAAAAATTAATATTATCTTTTTTTAAAAATTCACGTTTTGGGTTCTTTTCCTATAGTAGCATAATCTTAAGTTTTTGGTATTAATGGGACATGGAAATTGATCAAGCTGAGAAATTGTGCTGAGTTAATGGCAACTAGATTTTATCTCAATTGTTTAATTACTCAGCTTTAGTAATAACTACCTGGAATGTTACCTAAAAAATAATTGAAAGATCATGTCCAGTTTCTATGAGAAATAAAGTTGTGATCAATTAGCATCATCTGCCTTTCAATTGACAGTGAAATAACATTGGGTTTTGCTGTCTTTTATCATAGTGATGTCTGGAAATATCTTACTGAATACAAATTTACAGTAGAACTTAGCTATATCTAAATAGACTTGCTAAAAGTTGTCTTTGTTTCTTTATTTTTAATCAGGTCATATTTATAAGTCTGCCAACTTGCAGATATAAGTAACTATTTCCAAGCCAAGTTTTCATTTATAAAACGCAGGACCAGAATACTTCTTTAAAGTTACTTACATTTCAACAATGTTATTATTCTATGATTTTAATTATAACTTGATTTAAAAACATTAAATACCTTTTTAGGATACTCAAAACCAATCAATTATTGAATACTGTGTTTAGGTACTATTCTACATACCCAGTGTATAGTGATGAATAAGTAGACAAGATCTTTCTCTTAAGAAATTTGTATTTTATAGTATATGCATAGGGGTTAATGGAGTGACTGGGGGG
>NW_007127261.1:0-655 GCF_000164805.1 Carlito syrichta
ATTAAATGAGTATAGCCAAAAATGTAACTATTAGTGTTATTTAGCATTATAATATAAAGTAGGGAGTCAGCATATATTAGAAGACTTTAAGAGAAATTCCAGCAGTTTTTACAGGGACAAGTAGTTGATTATGATTTTAGGCAAGGTCTAAACCTTTAGGAAGGGACTTATTTTTAACTAACCTGGCTTTTAGCATTTGAAAATGACAACAGCCTATTTATTTTGTTAGCTGTCAGAGAAAGATTATAAAATTATTTTTTTCAAGGCTAGCATTAACTTATACTGAGTTAGTAAAAGGCTAAGAAACATTTAAGAGCATGTAAGAGACATTTTTCCATTTTTTTTACAGGTGGATTAGAATGAGTCCCTTCAGAATTTACGAAGGAGAATATAGGCTAAGGAAGGGAGGGGGAGTGGTCCCCAGAAAGATTTTAAGATAACCGGTAACACTTTTATATGGAGTAGACAATTTATCCACAACCTTAACAACAAAAGGCAGAAATTTTAACAGAGCCAGTGGGTTGCGAGAAAACACCACATAAATAAAAAGGAGACATAAAATGACCTGGAGCCATACCAGGGACCTGGAGCCATACCAGACTGACAGTCAGTCACCAAGGGTGTCATGGAGCAAGTTCCAAGGAAGGGTCATGAC
>NW_007127262.1:0-650 GCF_000164805.1 Carlito syrichta
CACAAAAGAAGACATTCGAGAAGCCAACAAACACATGAAGAAATGCTCAACCTCACTAATCATCAGGGAGATGCAAATCAAAACCACACTGAGATACCACCTAACTCCAGTCAGAATGGCAATTATCAACAACTCAAAAAATAACAGCTGCTGGAGAGGGTGTGGTGAAAAGGGAACACTTCTACACTGTTGGTGGAGTGTAAGCTAGTGCAACCTCTGTGGAAAGCAGTGTGGTGATTCCTAAAAGCTCTAAAAATTGACCTTTCATATGACCCTGCAATCCTCCTACTGGGAATATACCCTGAAGAACACAAATCACTCTATAAAAAAGATACCTGCACACGTATGTTTATTGCAGCGTTGTTCACAATAGCAAGAACCTGGAAACAACCATGCTGCCCATCAAAAGAGGACTAGATTTTTAAATGTGGTACATATACACGATGGAATACTACGTAGCCATAAAAAAGAACAAAATCATGAATTTCGCTGCAACCTGGATAGAACTAGAGTCTATAATACTGAGTGACCTCTCACAAAAACAAAGATCCGAATATCACATGTTCTCACTCATATAATGGACCTTGAACATCCAATGGAATACTATAAGAAAATGACTGATGGTACTGGGAAACTATGGGGGGAAGGGA
>NW_007127263.1:0-770 GCF_000164805.1 Carlito syrichta
GACTGTTAATCCCATCCCCCTTCCATAGTTTCCCAGTACCGTCAGTCATTTTCTTATAGTATTACATTGGATGTTCAAGGTCCATTATATGAGTGAGAACATGTGATACTCGGATCTTTGTTTCTGTGAGAGGTCACTCAGTATTATAGACTCTAGTTCCATCCAGGTTGCTGCGAAATTCATGATTTTGTTCTTTTTTATGGCTGCGTAGTATTCCATCATGTATATGTACCACATTTTTTTAATCCAGTCCTCTTTTGATGGGCAGCATGGTTGTTTCCAAGTTCTTGCTATTATGAACAACGCTGCAATAAACATACGTGTGCAGGTATCTTTTTTATAGAGTGATTTGAGGTCTTCAGGGTATATTCCCAGTAGGGGGATTGCGGGGTCATATGGAAGGTTGATTTTTAGAGCTTTTAGGAATCGCCACACTGCTTTCCACAGAGGTTGCACTAGTTTACACTCCCACCAACAGTGTAGAAGTGTTCCCTTTTCTCCACACCCTCTCCAGCAGCTGTTATTTTTTGAGTTGTTGATAATTGCCATTCTGACTGGAGTTAGGTGGTATCTCAGTGTGGTTTTGATTTGCATCTCCCTGATGATTAGTGAGGTTGAACATTTCTTCAAGTGTTTGTTGGCTGCTCGGATGTCTTCTTTTGTGAAGTGTCTGTTCATATCTTTTGCCCATTTTATAATGGATTGTTTGTTTTTTTCTTTTCAGCATGTTTGAGTTCCTTGTAGATCCAGGATATTAAGCCTTTGTCAGA
>NW_007127264.1:0-609 GCF_000164805.1 Carlito syrichta
CTCAATCTCAGGATTCAGATACACAAATTGCCTCCTTCCTACCCACTTAGCATGATTCCCTTCATTGATCACTGCCCCCATCCCCCACACACACTCTTGGGAAACCAGGGTTACTGCAGAGCCTTGTGGCAGTGGGGATGTGGCAGTGGACACTATGTGCTCACCCTCAGAAGCCTGATAGTGCCCATCTCTGTGGCCCTACTGTCTCACTTCTCTTGGGGGTCCTGCGATGATGAAGTTTTGGGGGAGCTGGGTGGGAGGAGGTCTGGCTGGGCACCACCTAGAAACTTCCCTGTGACCCCACCTGAAACCATGCAGTTCTCAGGAAGTGGGACCAGCAAAGCTGTGGACTTGCCCCAGGAGCCCTGAAAAGATGTGGAGGGGGCAACTGTGGTTCATTCTCTTCCCAGGGCCAAGAACTGGACCTGTGCTCCAGGCCTCTGGTCTTCAAACCAGTTCTAAAAGAGTCCAGCAGAGTGTGGTGGCCCTAACTCATCTCCCTTCTTTCTCCTTGGTCCTTCTACTCCAAAACTGGCATCTAGTGCACAAGAAAGCAACGTGGTGGGCAGGTACACATCATACCCACCAAGCACCTCCTTGGATGGGGGG
>NW_007127265.1:0-459 GCF_000164805.1 Carlito syrichta
TAGGGAGCCAGCTAGCCAGCTAGTGGGCAGGCCAGCTGGCTAGGCAGCCACCTTAATTAGGCAGCCTGCTGGTTATACAGTTGGATAGCAAGTCAGCTTAAGTAGGCAGGCACTCTGCTGTCAGCTGGATAGCCAGCCGGCTTAACTAGCCAGTCACCTAGCTAGCAAGCTGACGTACTAGCTGACTTAACTAGCAGACTTAACTAGATAGCCATCTGGCTAGCCAGCTTGCTTGACTAGCTAGCCACCTAGGTAGCCAGTTGTCTATCCAGCTCACTTAACTCGCTGACTTATCTAGGTAGCCAACCAGCTAACCAGCTGACTCAATTAGCTGGCTATCTAACTAGGCAGTTGGCCAGGCAGCTGACATAACTAGCTAATTTATCCAGGTTGCCAGCTGTCTAGTCAGCTGACTAAAATAGAGAGTAACCAAGCTAGCCAGTTGGCTAGCCACTTGAA
>NW_007127266.1:0-693 GCF_000164805.1 Carlito syrichta
AGGTAAGAGCTGCAGAAGACAAGTTTGAAGTTAGCAGAGGTGAGTTCATGAGGTTTATGGAAAGACGCCATCTCTAGCACATAAGAGTGCAAGGTGACACAGCGAGTGCAGATGGAGAAGCCGTAACAATTGTCCAGAAGATCTAGCTAAGATAGTGCCCCTGTAACTTTCTGGATAACACTCCTTAGAGCTAGTGGAGGATACATTCTTCACTTTATCTCCTATGCATTTCCAACAGGCAGCATTGGGAGATTCTTGATATTCCTGCAGAAGGCGCCTAATCTATAGGGCAATAAATACCCATTAGCTTCCCCTTCTTAGTTGTCACAAGTTCTGTGATTTACATAACTTTTGTAATGCGTGAAGTCTTAGGCCTTGTAAATTCCTTTTACTCTAGGCAAGAGGGATTGCCAATCTGCTAGGCCTTAGGGCATCAGGAAGTCTGGGCAGAAAACTCTGAGGAAGGGGGATGGGAGGAGACATTGTCCTGAGTATTAATGCAGGTTGTGCTTTGGAAGTCTCTGGGGGTTTTTTTTGGTTTTTTTTTTGAGTTGGAGTCTCACTCTGTTGCCCAGACTGGAGTGCAGTGGCTGCTCCCGGCCACCACAAACTCGACCTGCTGGACTCCGGCGATCCTTCCGCCTCAGCCTTCCAAGTAGCTGGGACTACAGTAGCGCGCTACCACGCCCAGCT
>NW_007127267.1:0-465 GCF_000164805.1 Carlito syrichta
CTGCTAGTATGGATTCCTCAGGGGGCAGAGGGGTACAGGGGACTCAGAGGCTTGACTGGAGTTCTTCTGAGGGCAGCACCGACTCCTTGTAGACACCCATCATCAAGTAAGTCTGCTAATAGACAACTGACCTAGCTTTGGGGAAAATAACACTGAAAACAATCTGGAGTAAGTTTTAAGGTGAACTTGACTTACTTGGCAGTCAGAAGATATCAATTTCCAAAGGAACTTTGGCACATGCATGTGCATTACAGAAGACAATCTCTGGTGTGTAGACCCCACCCTCCCAACAGCAGAACATCTCAAATCTCAGTTTCTGTTTGAGTAGGACAGTCACATTTTCAAAGACTTAAAATATAACCCTCAGACATGCCTGATTTTTAACTGTAATGTCCTCATAACAGAAGTTCTTATCAGAGATCTGCATGGGACTTGGCAAACAAGATGGTCTACTTGTTAAACAAA
>NW_007127268.1:0-610 GCF_000164805.1 Carlito syrichta
CGAGGCTGCGGTGGGCAGGAGCGGCCACTGCACTCCAGTCTGGGCGACCGAGTGAGACTCCAACTCAAAAACAAACAAACAAAAAACAAAACAAAACAAAACAAAACAAAAAAACATACATTTAAGATGATACAATTAACATCAAAAAGATTTAAACAGTAATAAGCATTCATAGAAAACTTTTAAGTTTTGTTTAAGCTTTTAAGTTTCCTTTTCTCAGATTATGACTTTAGTTCCTATTCCTGTAGGACAATTTTAAGATCCTTTGATTTGTATACCGAAATTTTCCCAATGGTGCTGTTTTCCTTCTAATATGACAATAGGAAATTTTACATATAGCCATGTATTAATATGCTAGGAAAAAATATTTAAGTTTTGGGTTAAAGTCATCATTTTACTAGAATAGAATGAGAATTATGGTGTTATGATTTTAAAAATCATACGTTAATGATAATTATAAGATTTAATGATAAGGTATTAGCTTAATAGGATATAGCATAGTATTAAAGTCCAATCACTAGATCATATAAAAATTAAAGTTTAGACATATGAAACTCATATGAATTATAGTAAAGTTTGGTAGTTAGAATGAGTTTTAACTGAGTTATAA
>NW_007127269.1:0-424 GCF_000164805.1 Carlito syrichta
GGTCTCACCAAGTTGTTCAGGCTGGTTTTGAACCCCCAGGCTCAGGCAATCCTCTCACCTCAGCATCCCAAAATGCTGGGATTATAGGTTGAGCCTCTGCACCAGGCTTTTAATAGCAGCTGTATGATAAATGTGTGGGAAAACGAAGATGGATTAGACATTGTGCCTGCCTTCAAGGGGGTGAAATAGGTAAATGAGAGGATTGAGTGTGGATTGTGCTGTGACAATTGTCTGTAGGGACAGTGTAAATCACAAAGGAAGAAAGAGTGATGTCTCTCTTGACGTTAACAGGCTAGGTTTTACTAAGAAGATAATGCTGGATGCCAGTTTTGAGAAGAAATAAAGTTTTTGAGAGGTCAAGATTAAAGTTAAATTCCCAGAAATTCACCCTTTGTGATGGAAATGTCCTATTGTTGGTCTTGTG
>NW_007127270.1:0-806 GCF_000164805.1 Carlito syrichta
CAAGTCAATTTTATATGAAATAGATAAATAATTTAGACAACATTATTTGACCTAAATTCTTTAGATAAATGTCTGAATTTCTTAAAATTTGCCAAACGATTATTCCAAATAGTTCTGCTTTCAGTATCAATGCATTTTAAAATCATGTTATTTCTGAACACAATTGTCCAACTAACTTTACACCTACCATACAACTAACTCCCATTTGTAGAAACCTTAACACTGGCAAAGCACTCCCATACATGTTGTCTCTGAGCCTATATAATCACAAGTGGGCATGGACCATTCACTCACTGCTTCCTGAACACAAGCTTGGGAACAGGTCTGGTCCATGATGAAGCACCCATAGATCCTTCTGCATCTGAGAAATACCTGGGTAGACCTAGATCCTACAGCCTCTGGGGATCTAAGTGATGATATCAGCACAAGGTTTATGTTTCCATCCTCAAGCTGACCTTTATCTGGGGTGGCTTCATTTGTGGTGGCTCTCTCAGCTTCTCCAAATTTACATTCAATAATATTAGTGGTAAGAGAGATTATTTCTAAGAACTGCAGCAGAAATGATGAGACTGGAGCTGAGGATAAAACAGCCCCACTCCAAACACGTAATGGATTGTGAATGAGCTCTTCCACCAAAGAACAAGTATAGTACAGAAGCAATCATGTGCAGTACACCTGGCCTGTCCCACCTCCCTCAAAATGAACATGCCTTCCCCTCATTTTGTAATTATAGCTAGCACTTACTCATTCTCTTTTATGGTTGATATTTTGCTTTACACAGTGACTACTCCTTTGCATTACTACTA
>NW_007127271.1:0-683 GCF_000164805.1 Carlito syrichta
GGGGGCTACCTCCACCACCACCAGGAAAACAAAGCCCTGGAAGAGTTTTGTATTGAGTTTCAAAACACATTCCAAGCCGGGCTTGGTGGCTCAGCCTGTAATCCTGTGCCTTGGGAGGCTGAGGTGAGTGGATTGCCTGAGCCCGTGGGTTCGAAACCCACCTGGGGAACTTGGCGAGACCTCATCTCTACAATAAATCAAAAATCAGCCGGGTGTGGTAGCGCGCGCCTGTAATTGCAGCTATTCTGAAGGCTGAGGTGGAAGGATTGCTGGAGCTCAGCAGGTTGAGGCTGCGGTGGCCAGGAGCAGCCACTGCACTCCAGTCTGGGCAACAGAGTGAGACTCCAACTCAAATAAATAAATAAATAAATAAATAAATAACAAAAACAAACAAACAAAAAACACAACACACTCCATACATATTATCTCTAACAAAAACTCTCAGAGGCCCCTGCCAAATGCAAAAAATAGACATTCATTTGAGATAGTAATAAAAGCCAATGATTATTCCTGAGCCTTCAGCTTCTGTTAAGGGTATGAATCCACCAAAACACCTTTAGGTGGACTGACAGATCTGGTTGTTCAGTACAAATGTGCTTAACTTTATTCCATGTACAGCCTTCCTGCAGATTATGTTAATCATTCAAATTACCCACATACACTGAAGAGGAAGACATTATGTT
>NW_007127272.1:0-630 GCF_000164805.1 Carlito syrichta
AGAGGTAGAGAGCTTCTTAAGTCACCTGGCTAGCCAGCTTGCTAGCTAGGTAGCTAGCTAGTTATATCAGCTGTCTAGCCAGCTGGCTAGCTAGTTTAATCTCCTAGGTAAATCAGCTGACTAGACATCTGGCTCCCTAGGTAGCCTGCTAGTAAGTCAGCTGGCTAGACAGCAGGCTAGCTAGATAAATCACCTAGTTAATTCAGTTGGATAGCCAACTGGCTAGCTATGTAGCTATCTACTTAATTCAACTGGCTAGAAAACCAGTCAGCTAGTTAAGACACCTAGTCAAGTCACCTGGCTAGCCAGCTGACTGGCTAGTTAGTGACCTAGTTAAGTCATTTGGATGGTCAGCTAGCTAGCTAATTAAGTTAGCTAGTTAAGTCAGCTGGCTATCCAGGTGGCTAGAGAGCTAGAGCACTAGTTAAGTAAGCTGACAATTCAACTGGATATCTAGATAAATCAGCTAGTTTAATCTCCTGGCTGGCAAGCTGCCTAGCTCGTTAAATCAACTAGTTAAGTTAGGTGTCTACACAGCTGGATAGCTAGTGAAGTCACCTCATGAAATCAGTTGGCTAGCCGTTTCCCTGGCTAGTTAAAACGCTAGTTAATTCAGATTGCCAGATAGCA
>NW_007127273.1:0-612 GCF_000164805.1 Carlito syrichta
CACTCCTGCATTGAAAAAACCTTTTTTAAAGTCTCTTCAAATCCAATTAGGAAGAGCTCTGACAGAAATACTCTTTCTTGTTATGTGGTTTGGAATCAATGAGTCCATGGCCGGAAATAATGGTACCATGCCATGATTTTCTATAAGGTCCTGTAAGAGAATCACTTAGCCTGAGCTGAAAAATGTCTAAAGAGTGAGAAGGCTCACTTCACACCTCCAGGTCCCTGCAGACAGCTTTGTTACAATAGTTCTTGCTCATCTGAAGCCTCTGTAAATGGCTCCATTATCATACTCTCTCACACATCACTGTCTTTTCAGTTCTCTGTCAGCCAGCAATCTACATGGCCTTGTATTAAATGATATAAAGGCCCTGTCCACTCAGCCCCTCCCCCCAAAAAGTAAACACCAGTCTACCTGGAAGGCAAATCCCCAGCCAAAAGAAGGGCACTTTATCAAACTTAATGATATCATCAAGATCACCCCCATACCCTATTAAAAAGAGGGCAAACGACATGAACAGACATCTCTCAAAAGAAGATCTACAGATGGCCAACAAACATGAAAAAGTGTTCAACATCACTCATCACCAGGGATATGCAAATTAACACCACA
>NW_007127274.1:0-526 GCF_000164805.1 Carlito syrichta
CATTATGAATTCATTATAAATTCTAACACTTATCTAGGAGTTATGTAGGTGATTTATAACGCTGATTTCACTGACTTAAGATAAGGATTGATGTTAAGGTTATTACTTAATTCTATAGTTAAAACTCTAAGTTAACATTTATAGACTGGGTTTCAATGATCTCATGATATAATAATCATACTCTTTTAGGACAGATCGGTTAAAACTTACAGCAACCTTGAGGGGCCTGGGAAACATTACTAAAAGCTTCTTTTGGGTTCTCTTTAAAAACTATCACTGCCAGATAGAAGCAAAGTAAAGACGACGTCTGAACAAAGGAGGCGATCACAGGACTCTGAGAAACATAATAGCCTAATATGGCAAAATTCCTGACTCATAAAGAAATATACACTTAAAGAAACTTTCTTGAGACTGTAATTTCAGACATCGGACTGAAAGTATCATTGTTGGCTTTATGAATAAGACTTGTTGTCTAAATGCCTATGAGAATCTTGGCTTATTTGCTACTATGCCTATGGGAATCTTG
>NW_007127275.1:0-473 GCF_000164805.1 Carlito syrichta
CATCTGGTCCAGGGCTTTTTTTTGAGGAAGTTTTCTTATTACGTAGTCGATTTCCTTGATTGTTATTGGTCTATTTAGGGTCTCAATTTCTTCTTGTTCCAACTTAGGTAGGTTGTGTGATGTCAGAAAGTTCTCCATTTCCTTAAGGTTTTCAAGTTTGTTTCCATACAAGTGTACGTAGTAGTCTCTAATGATCTTTTGTATTTCTTCAGGGTCAGATGTGGCTTCATCTTTTGTGTTTCTGATTGTGCTTATTTGGTTTTTTTCTCGTTTTTTCTTGGTCAGTCTAGCTTGGGGACCATCGATCTTGTTTATTCTTTCGAAGAACCAGCTTTTTGTTTCATTGATTTTTTCTATTATCTTTTCGTCTTCTATGTCTTGGATTTGGGCTTTTATTTTGGTGATCTGGATTCTTCTGCTGAAATTAGGGTTTTTGTGGTCTTGCTTTTCCAGCTTCTTTAGGTGGATTGTTA
>NW_007127276.1:0-618 GCF_000164805.1 Carlito syrichta
ACGCCACTGGATGGAAATCAGGGGGAAAATCCAAATCGGTTTACTGAAAAGAACTAAAGAAGGCTTTTATTATCAGTGAAGTGTTCTAATGCTTTCAAATATAACTTCCACATTACTTCCCATAATTTCAAAGAAGGCCAATCCTATCAAGCTTTCCCATTTTCCTTTCGTGGTGCTCCTCCCTATTTCTTCAACCACAATGGGTCGAAGGCCCCACTGTCAAGTGATTCGAGCCTGTGTCCTGACTAATTAGCATACATGGGAATTCAAACGTCCACTGAACTTCTATGGCAGAATAACATACAATAGTAATAGAGACACTTGGACTTGAATATGTTGTATCTTTGGCTCTTGTGCCAGCATGAGCTCCATGGAGCTCTTTCACACCATTACACAGAAGAAGGTGTGAGGTCTAGGAGCTACGCCTGATCCACTGAAGGCTGCTCTTGAGAGCAGTGCCCAGGAAAGGAGGGACCTGGAGCCATACCAGACTGACAGTCAGTCACCCACGTGTCATGGAGCAAGTTCCGCGTAATGACCATGACCGGAACGGGAAGCAGGAGGTAGTTAACGAAGGATGTACTTCTGATAACAAATCTCCAATGTGATACTAAATTG
>NW_007127277.1:0-595 GCF_000164805.1 Carlito syrichta
CTTCTTAAGGCATAGGTATTTAGGGCTCTGAAAAGGAATTAGTTTCCGGTCCCAGTTTCCCTAATGGAGTCTCCTGCGTTTTCTAATATTATTATAATTTGGTGTTTTACGTTTATGTCTTTCATCCATTTAGAGTTAATGTGTATGGTGATAGATAGGGGTCCTGTTTCAATCTTGGATATGTTGTCAGCCTTTTCCAAGCACCATTTACTGAATAGGTTCTTCATTAACCAGTGGTTCTTGGAGGTTTTTTCAAAGATGAGTTGGTTGAGAATTTGAGGATTTCCTTCTCTGTTCTGATCCATTCGCCTATGGAACTATTCTTGTACCACTACCAGTCTGTGTTGATTATTGTAAACATATAGTTAAGTTTGAAGTCTGGAAGTGTAATAGTTCCTTCTTTGTTTCTTTTGATAATATTCTTTGGCTACTGAGGATGGTTGATGGATTCCTATGAAGTTATTATTGCAATTTCCAGGTATGACAAGAATGATGCTAACTTAATGGTATTTTCAGTGAATCTGTAGATTGACTATAATTCTAGTGTTTGCATTATAAGAGGTAAATACAGTCAGGGAAAAAAGTGTACCAAATT
>NW_007127278.1:0-682 GCF_000164805.1 Carlito syrichta
CCATCACTTACTTTGTCTTCCACATTGCCTCTGAGCTTATGGTCACCAATCTCTGAAGGGCACTTGGCCTCCAGCTATTCAGGATAATGTGGGGAAGTTTGGCTGCCCTTTCCACTGCATTGGATTGGTTTCAAGTCAACAGAGAGAATTCGAGGCAAAGGCACAGGGTGTGTTGGAGAAAGAATAGGTAAATAAGCAAGTTTGGTGACACTGGTCAGCATACATCCTCATGGCCCAGACCCAAGTCACAGCCACCACAGCTTCTGGGGCCCTGGAAACGTACCCTGATCAACTGACACTATATTTAAAATTGGATTTCATCATACGTACACTTAAGTTTAATAGTCACACATGGTGAGTAGCTGTAACATTGGATGACATATTTTCAGAACATTGAATAAGCAGTTGAAGCAAATGCAAAAAAGAAAAAAAACATTTTCTGAACACTTTAATATCTAAACCTGAATTGTGCCCCACATCTTTAAAATAAAAAAAAATTAGAAAACAAAAATGGCATTTTCTCTGTAGTTAAAGAAACATTAGCCGGGCTTGGTGGCTCAGCCTGTAATCCCATACCTTTGGGAGGCTGAGGTGAGTGGATTGCCTGAGACCGCGGGTTTGAGACCCGCCTGGGCAGGGGAGACCTCATCTCTACAATAAATCAAAAAATCAGCCTGCTGTG
>NW_007127279.1:0-491 GCF_000164805.1 Carlito syrichta
CGAGGTTGATATTTAGAGCTTTTAGGAATCACCACACTGTTTTCCACAGAGGTTGCAACAGTTTGCACTCCCACCAACAATGTATGAATGTTCCCTTTTCACCACACCCTCTCCAGTAACTGTTATTTTTTGAGTTATTGATAATTGCCATTCTGACTGGAGTTAGGTGGTATCTCAGTGTGGTTTTGATTTGCATCTCCCTGATGATTAGTGAGGTTGAACATTTCTTCATATGTCTGTTGGCTGCTCGGATGTCTTCCTTTGAGAAGTGTCTGCTCATGTCTTTTGCCCATTTTATAATGGGGTTGTTTGTTTTTTTCTTTTCAGATGTTTGAGTTCCTTATAGATCCAAGATGTTAAGCCTTTGTCGGACCTGGGGTTGGCAAATACTTTTTCCCAGTCTGCAGGCTGTCTCCCTGCTCTCTTGATGGTTTCTTTGGCTTTGCAGAAGCTTGTCAGTTTAATGAGGTCCCACTTGTCTATCTTATCTC
>NW_007127280.1:0-443 GCF_000164805.1 Carlito syrichta
TCTTGGAGTTGATATCTTTTTTTAGTTTACCTAGAAGCTGCTTTATGAAAGTTGGTGCTCCTATGTTGGGTGCATATATGTTTAAGATGGATATTTCTTGTTGATGGATTGAACCTTTTATCATTATGTAGTGGCCTTCTGTATCTTTTAAAATTTTTAATAGCTTGATGGGTATTTTGTCTGAAATTAAGATCACCACCCCTCCTTTCTTTTGTGTTCTGTTTGCCTGAAAGTTTGTTTCCCATCCTCTTACTTTGAGTCTGTGAGTGTCCTTTCTAGTGAGGTGAGTCTCTTGAAGGCAATAGATTGTTGCCTGGTGATATTTTGTCCATTTTGCCATTCTGTGTCTTTTCAGTGGTGCATTTAGTCCATTCACATTTAGGCTAATAATTGAAATGCAAGAGTTGATCCCTGTCGTAAGGTTCTTACAGAGTTGTTCCTGT
>NW_007127281.1:0-735 GCF_000164805.1 Carlito syrichta
ACATATAAGACAAAAAGATAATACAAAAAATCTATGAAACAAAAAGCTGGTTCTTCGAAAGGGTAAACAAGATTGATGGTCCCCTAGCTAGACTGGCCAAGAAAAAACGCGGAAAAAACCAAATAAGCATAATCAGAAACACAAAAGATGAGGTCACATCTGACCCTGAAGAAATACAAAAGATCATTAGAGACTACTACGTACACTTGTATGGAAACAAACTTGAAAACCAGAAGGAAATGGAAGACTTTCTGACATCACACAACCTACCTAGGTTGGAACAAGAAGAAATTGAGACCCTAAATAAACCAATAACAATCAAGGAAATCGACCACGTAATAAGAAAACTTCCTACAAAAAAAAGCCCTGGTCCAGATGGCTTTCCAGCAGAATTCTACAAGACATTTAAGGAGGAGCTGATACCAATCCTACTGAAGGTATTCCAGGCAATTGAAAAAGATGGAACTCTCCTCAAATCATTTTATGAAGCCAACATCACATTGATACCCAAACCAGGTAAAGATCCAACAAAGAAAGAGAACTACAGGCCAATATCTTTGATGAACATAGATGCTAAAATTCTCAACAAGATCCTAGCAAACCGGATTCAGCAATACATCTCAAAAATCATCCATCATGACCAAGTAGGCTTCATTCCTGGCATGCAAAGCTGATTCAATATTCATAAAACCATAAATGTAATTAAATACATCAACAGATGTCAAAACAAAAACC
>NW_007127282.1:0-640 GCF_000164805.1 Carlito syrichta
TGGTACACTGATGTCAATGGAATCTTAGAACACTTACCTACTGAGGGAAGCCAGTAAACTACAAGGGACCTATTGTCCAAAAATAAAATTCTGACGTTTTTGGTCCTTCTTTCATATTGAGAATCAATAAAGTTACACGCTAATGAAAAATATTTTAAAATATGATTACTATTATTTTTGAGTTGGAGTCACCCAGACTGGAGTGCAGTGGCCACTCCTGGCCACCGCAGGCTCGACCTGCTGGGCTGCTGCAATCCTTCTGACTCAGCCTTCCAAGTAGCTGGAACTACAGGCATGCACTACCATGTCCAGCTACTTTTTGATTTATTGTAGAGATGAGGTCTTGCCAAGTTGTCCAGGTGGGTCTTGAACCCACGGCTCAGGCAATCCATTCACCTCAGCCTCCCAAGGTGTAGGATTACAGGCTGAGCCATGAAACCCAGCTAAATATAATTATTTTAATTGAAACTGCCATTCAGAAGAAAGTAGGTTTCTGGTTTTCTCTAACTACAATAAAAAATAATACATTTTACTAATTCTTAAAATTCGTTTCAAAATAATTTTCAAAAAGTTTTTAAATGTTTTCTCTTACTCGTCTCTCTCTTCGCCTCCCTCTGTCCCCCACTGTCTACTCCATGCT
>NW_007127283.1:0-779 GCF_000164805.1 Carlito syrichta
CAAACAGAAGCAGGCACAAGTTAACATTGAAAGATCGCCAGGTGAAGATGCCCCTCTACCATGGTTTAGCTTGCAAATATGCTTTATGCCACTGTAAGATCAATTTCTACCTTTATTTCTGTATATATTTTTCAACTGTTTAAAGTGTACATAAATAGGGATAATTTCTGTTATTTGAAAATAGCCCCTCGGGTACTATTAATTTGGGTTCCAGTTATTTATACAGTAATCCATAATATTCTGAAATGTGCCTGGATATTATCTAAAAAGCAGATTCGCTAAGTATGAGATGTCCTTATTGTCTGTAAGTGAATATTTTGCTGAAAAAAGTCCCCAGAGCCCAGCACCATGGCCATTTCCAGAACCTTTTTTGGCAAGTGAATGCTTTCTAAGTAATGGGTACTAAGTGATATTTATTCATCATTATTTTCCAAGTCCTACTTATCAGCCCCTTCAGCAGTGTCACTCCAAAAAAAATGAATAGGAATAAAAATGATTAAGTTAGTTTTTCAGAATTTAATATAAAAATTCCTATCACTGACGCATGGATTTCGAAATGTTTCAAAATGAGAATTAGATTTTAATATCTACGATGTCCAAAAATTAATAATACATCTTGAAGAACCATGATTTTTCAAAGGAAAAAAAGGGGAATTTGCTCTGTATAACACCTTTCTATACGTTTGAATATCAGAAATGCTATGATTCCTAACTTCTATGTATGGATAGTGAAACTAGTTTACCTAAGATCAGAGAGAAATGTCTTTGTATTTGTGCAC
>NW_007127284.1:0-761 GCF_000164805.1 Carlito syrichta
CCCCCACCACTCTACGATATGTCTATGTAACAAAGCATGCACATGTACCTCCTGAATCTAAAATAAAAATGGAAAATAATAGAGTGCCTGTGAGTATTGTTACAATATAAATACTCTGGAGGATGCTTCCTTTTACTAAAACCTGGATTTTGCTGCCTAGAGTAAAATCAAGAAGAAGCACCAATTACAGAAAGGTGACTTGCCTGGGTATACTGAGTGTGGCACACCACAAAAATTGAGTGTCTCAGAAAGAAACATGAACAATGTCTTATGTTTACTCAGTTTTTTTATTTTCTATACATATTTTTATGATCTGGAGATGCATCATTATCATAGTCCTTGCATGCCTGTAATTCTGGCTACTTGGAAGGCTGAGGCGGAAGGATCACCAGAGCCCAGCAGGTCGAGGCTGTGGTGGCCGGGCGCAGCCACTGCATTCCAGTCTGGGTGACAGAGTGAGACTCCAACTAAAAAAAAAAAAAAAAATAGCCCTAAAATGCCAAAGACTGTCAGAAACAGCTGATGTATATTCCAAAGACATGACTCAGTTACCCAACAAGGTACTGCCTGGTGTGTCCCCAGAATGCCACTGTTTCTAGAATTTTAGAAATTAATCTGGTATTGATACAAATTTCTAAAAAAAAAGGTTAGACAAATAAATAAATAATGCCATTATGAGAATAAATGAAAGATGATAATGAGTAATGGGTAATTTAAAAGTCTACTTTGGGCCAGGCTCAGTGGCTAGGCCTGTAATCCCC
>NW_007127285.1:0-497 GCF_000164805.1 Carlito syrichta
GGTTCTCTGATCTCTTGTGTTTGAATTTTTGCATCACTGATTAGATAAGGGAAGTTTTCTTGTATGATCTCATGGAAAGTTTGTTCCAATGTGGTCTCTGTTTCTCTTTCTGCCTCAGGGAGTTCAAGTACTCTTAGGTTAGGCCTCTTGAGGTAGTCACGCACCTCTTGAAGGTTTTGTTCTGTCTTATTTTCTGTGTTTTTAAGAGTTTGGGTTATTTCTATATTTTGGTCCTCAAGCTCTGAGATTCTTTCTTCTGCTTGGGTAATTCTGCTTTCCATGCTTATCAGTTTGTTATTTATTTCATTCACAGTATTCTTTATTACTGTTATCTCAGATATCAGCTCCTTCCTAGTTTCTTCTTGTGTCTCCTCAATTCTTTTTAATCTCTCCATTATTGTTTTGATATCTACATTTGCAGTTTGAGACCCTTCATTCTGGGGGCTTTTCATTGTTTGCATTCCAAAGTCAGTTTTCTCAGTGACTGCTCTCCCAGG
>NW_007127286.1:0-783 GCF_000164805.1 Carlito syrichta
GATGCCTTAAAAGCTGTAATAAGAGGGGAATTTATATCCCTACAAACACACATGAGGAAAATGGAAGGAACAGAAATTGACAACCTAACAAGCCACCTAAAGAAGCTGGAAAAGCAAGACCACAAAAACCCTAATTTCAGCAGAAGAATCCAGATCACCAAAATAAAAGCCCAAATCCAGGACATAGAAGACAAAAAGATAATACAAAAAATCAATGAAACAAAAAGCTGGTTCTTCGAAAGGGTAAACAAGATTGATGGTCCCCTAGCTAGACTGACCAAGAAAAAACGAGAAAAAAACCAAATAAGCATAATCAGAAACACAAAAGATGAAGTCACATCTGACCCTGAAGAAATACAAAAGATCATTAGAGACTACTACGTACACTTGTATGGAAACAAACTTGAAAACCAGAAGGAAATGGAAGACTTTCTGACATCACACAACCTACCTAGGTTGGAACAAGAAGAAATTGAGACCCTAAATAAACCAATAACAATCAAGGAAATCGACCACGTAATAAGAAAACTTCCTACAAAAAAAAGCCCTGGTCCAGATGGCTTTCCAGCAGAATTCTACAAGACATTTAAGGAGGAGCTGATACCAATCCTACTGAAGGTATTCCAGGCGATTGAAAAAGATGGAACTCTCCCCAAATCATTTTACGAAGCCAACATCACATTGATACCCAAACCAGGTAAAGATCGAACAAAGAAAGAGAACTACAGGCCATATCTTTGATGACATAGATGCTAAATTCTCAACAGATCCTAGCAAACCGGA
>NW_007127287.1:0-719 GCF_000164805.1 Carlito syrichta
CCATCTATGCAGTCGCCATCTTGCCGTAAATGACTTCTTGGATTTTCAATCTTTTGTTGATTTTTGAGTTGGGCTCTCACTGTCACCCAAGCTGGAGTGCAGTGGCATGCTCACGACCACTGCAGTCTCAACCAGCTAGGCTCAGGTGATCCTTCCACTTCAGGCTTCCAGTATCTGGAACTACAACCAAGTGCCACCACACCCAGCTAATTTTTTTGACTTATTGTAGAGATGAGGGCTTGCCAAGTTGTTCAGAAAGGTCTTGAATATGTGAGCTCAGTCAATCCTCTCACCTCTGCCTCCCAAGTTGCTGGGATTACAAGCTGATCCACTGCACCTGGCCTTTCAATTTAATGATGTATACTTTCTACACACTCTTGCATAGACCTGATATTTTGCATGCATGTGTGCACATACACAAAATAGTAGACTTGTATATTACTGGTCATTCTCATATATTACTAATATGTTAGTATATATTATACTAAGAATTCACCAATCAATTTTTCTTGCCTAATATGATTATATAACACTTTGAGAGTGCTTTAGAACCAGTTATCACTGGTTTTCTGTGATACATTTTTCATGTTTCAGGTCATGGTGATTGTCTGCTTTTCTATGGAAAGATGTAGATAGGTTTCTGGGCATCTGCTTACAGTTTTCATAAATTTTATCTTTGTGATTCAAATACCTATTTGTTCTTACTACTGTCTCCTTTT
>NW_007127288.1:0-423 GCF_000164805.1 Carlito syrichta
GAGCAAATAGTGGGTTGAAGAGAGGAGTGGAGAGATAGAGGAGTAAGGGGGGGAAACAAACGAGTGTGCCAACAAATAAAGAGAGAGGCCTATACTGAAACAGATAAAAACAATAGACCACAGCTACAGATGAACCAACTCTCATACAAAAAAATAAAAAATAAAAATAAAACATATAGTGATGCTAACATACAAGCTAACCAACCACCTTGTTAGTGTGCTGTTTCTCTATACAAAGATATGGTTTACAGAGAGAAGAAAAGAGAAGAAAAGGGAAAGGAAAAAAGAAAAACGGGAACAATACAGTAGGAATAGAATTAAGTCATTAAACTAATGGAATCAATGAAGCACACTCTGAGACATTTTGTTTAAATCCAATGTCCTTTCTGGTCTGATTTCTAGTTTTCTTTTCAATCTGGTAAA
>NW_007127289.1:0-715 GCF_000164805.1 Carlito syrichta
CCAGCCAGATTAAGCTTCATCAGCGAGGGAGAATTAAAATCTTTCCCAGATACCCAATCCCTAAGAACTTACGCTGCAACCAAACCACCTCTACATGAAACACTTAAGAAAGTACTAAACACAGAAGAAAAGGGGAAAAAAAGAACAACGTTCTTCATAAGAGTATAGGAAAAAGAATAAAATACACATGAACCAACCTCAAAACCAAAAAAAAGACAATAAACCAAGTGGAAGAACAACTCTATAAGAATTCTATGATAGGGACAAACTCGCACATTTCAACAATTAGCCTGAATGTGAATGGACTAAATACACCACTGAAAAAGACACAGAATGGTAAAATGGATAAAATATCACCAGGCAACAATATACTGCCTTCAAGAGACCCATCTCACTAGAAAGGACATGCACAGACTCAAAAAAGAGGATGGAAAACAAATTTTCAGGCGAATGGAACACAAAAGAAAAGAGGAGTCGCAATCCTAACTTCAGACAAAATACCATTTAAGCTATCAAAAATTTAAAAAGATACAGAGGGCCACTGCATAATGATAAAAGGTTCATCCATCAGCAAGAAATGTCTATCCTAAACATATATGCACCTATAATAGGTGCACCAACTTTTATAAAGCAACTTCTAGGAAAACTAAAGAAAGATATTGACTCTAACACCATCATAACTGGGGACTTTAATACCCCACTCGCAACCCTAGAA